>NW_024883365.1:0-22500 GCF_019059575.1 Amphibalanus amphitrite
CCTCTCTCTATCTTCTCTCTCTCTCTCTCTCTTCTCTCTCTCTCTCTCTCTCTCTCTCTCTCTCTCTCTCTTGACTCTCTACTCTACACGGCTCTCTGCTCTGTTGGGATCAGCTCTACTCGACTGCTCTGTCAGGCTCTATACTCACTCGACCAGCTCGGGATCGGCTCTGCCAGGCTCGGCTAGCCCCGGAGCGCCTCAGCGAGGGCCTGGCTCAGCTGGATAGTGGATACGGTGGGGGGTGGGCAGCATTTAGCGGACGGCCGTGGGTGGTGTCCTGACGGAGTTGAGGGTGAGTTGGGGTGAGTTGGGGGTGAGTTGGGGTGAGTTGGGGGCGGTGGAGAATGGAGCTGGGCGGCAGGTGGCTTGGGGTTAGCAGCATAGATAGTAGCTAGCGATGCGACGGCGCGGCGGCGGTAGCGGAGACGTCGAGCGGACGGGGTGGTAAGAGCTAAGAGCGTGGACAATGAGAGCGGTAACCTGACGGAGGCGGTGTTTAGCGGAGGAGACGGCGAGCGAGAGGGTGGTGGGTGTTGGTAACCAAGCGAGGACATAGCGGCGGTGGGCAGAGGCGGTACCGGAAGCGATGGGCGGTAACCTGACGGATACGAAGGTGGTAGTCGGTACTCGGTAGAATGGACGGTGGGGCGGCGTCTATATCGATGATATTCAGCGGGGGCGGCGGTACTGCAGGCGATAGATGGTAGGCAGATAACATAGCAACACAACATCAGCAGCGGCGTAGCCTGAGGCCGTCACTGTGGGCGGTGAGCGGTGTGGGCGGATGGGCCAGATGAGGGGGGGGGGGGGCAGCGGGCTCGACAGGAGCGTTGGGAGCGGTGGGGGCGGGTCAGAGAAGAGGGCGGGCCCAACACGAGCGGTGGCTCCTCGCAGGGAAGGTGCTGATCGATCCTCCCCGTGGACGGACGGGCAAATGGACGCCGATGGAAACACGCCGTGGGCAAAGCGTGGGTAAATGCCCAGAGGGGAAGTACGGAGCCCGCCACGACACGCATGCATTCGTTGTGTGGTTGTTTATTTATTGGATTGAGTACTCAGCCAATCAATCACTTACTCACTTAGGCATACCCGCACGCACGCATGCGTTCAATTATTTACTCGCTTGCACATCTATCCGTTCGTTCACTCACACACTTACTCACTAACTCACTCACTCACTCACTCACTCATTCAATAATCAACTCACTTATAGGTTAGAAAAACATTAACAAAATATTTAAGACATTGCAAGAAAATTAGCCAGTGATAACTATGAACTAGACGATATGCATTTCCTGAGCACTGAGGTGCTTGATCTCGTATTACGTAGAAAAATCGGAGCTCAGCAGTATAAAAAAAAAACGTTCAAAGCGTATGATAATTGAAAGATTGTGAACAGTACCTTTCGACAGCCGTTACAAAAATAAGAACCAACAGTATTCCATCTGATTTCAATGACCGTAACTCCCTTATCTAATCACATTAGCGCGTCGAAAACATCCCAGGGCCGCACCTCTATTTACCGCACCGCGGAGCGCCAATCGAATCAACCCCATTTGACTTTACAAGACACGCATTTACACAGCAACGCATTCAACATTCAACAGTTCGGCGAAGAACACCAGACAACCATAACACGCTACCCTTTCAGCTATTCAGATGCATTGCGGCTCCAATTCGGGCCTATTCAAACCCATCTCACGAGCGTCGTCAGACAGCTGACGGTTGACACTTGCTGTCAGCGGGAGCCTCACTTCGTAAACGCTCCCCTGACAGCGACACCTGTCGAGTGTCGATAGCATCGTCTCGACGTCACTATTAACGGCACCCTCTGTGACGTCACTATTAAGTATTAACGGCATTCTCTTTGACGTCATTATCAACAGCACCCCTTTGATGTTGCTATAGGAAACGTGGCATACCCTGATTGACCTCAGCTAGACGGAATCTTGTTTTGAACGTCGTGGTCTACCGACCAAGGATAATTGATATGACAAATGATTTCAAAACCTTGACATACACGTGTTCATCTAGCGCAGCGGTCTATCTTCTTTAATATCATCCTCAGCGGCTGGTAACAAACCCCCTTTTACACCAGTTGCCGTTGCCGTTATTAGCAACAGTGTCCTCTTTGGCGTCACCATCTGGGGTTTATCGATGACGTTACCATCTGCGGCTTATCTGCCACACATTGAGATGCAGTTCACCTCACGCTAGGTACATCAATCTGTCACGCATCTTTCAGTATGTCTCACTTGTGTCAGTGACAGACGTTGGCAACAGTTGCACACCAAATTATGTCTTGAGAGTTGAGACGGCGTCTCTCCGCGTAAATGGAAACTCTGATTGACTAGTGAAGTGCGTTCAGTCGTGGTGAATGCAATTCGTAGGTGCTTTTAGATTTCGGATGCGGAATAATCTGTTTTGTTTTGGTTTGGACTGACCCTTGGTTAGACGTTATCGGAAGGAATCTGTGATTCGAAAATCGGCGCTTTGTGTGTGTGACATGCCAACCCTGAACCGCGTTGTTGCAGTGACCAGGTAAGATCTAACTGCGACCATGCGACGGTAGCTCTTCCGGCGATCGCTGCATTCTCCTTTCTTAATTCTTAAATAATTTCCCTCATCCGCGACGTCGTTCCCAAATTCCTGTAACAACATCTGCATATGATGGACACTGACATCTCTCCCATTAAAAGTTCTCACCTAAATTCCCCGTCGGCTATATGAGAAATAATAACGCATCGTAAATCCCCAGCCCACAGCGTAATAAACAAAGTTGACTAACTTTCTAAACAACTCAACTCCATCAGAAATCGATGACGCCTATACGAGCCATCAAATTGCTCTCAGAATAGAGCAGTCAGCCACAAAGAGGTCACAGGTTCGCCAAGCTCGACATCTGTGTAACTTTGGCGCTTCGACCTGTGCTGTGAGGCGGTGGACGGTGGACGGTGGGCGGTGGGCGGTGGACGGGTGGGCAGTCGGTGGTGGCCGGTGGACGGTGGAATAAGAAATGTAAGAAATAGACGGTAAGAGGTGAACGGTGAATAATGGAAGGTCTTCGTAGATATAAATATCGAATAGTGTTCATCCGAACTCTTTCCCATGCAGTTTCCCTCCCTTCCCTCGTATTCAATCTTCAACCGCCTTCACCCCCACCCCAGCCCTTCAGCTCCCCTTCCAATTCCTTTAACCAGTCTCATTCCATTCACTATAACCATAATATTTTTCAATAAACCTCCCGCACAGTTCCGAAGCCTAACCTAAGCAATGAATATGCAGCATGTGCAGCAACACTGCATTTCTGCAGGATTTAAACGCCCGCACTCGGCAGTCTCCTGAAAGCACTCCTTGATACCGAAGGTGGGCAGTGCGCACACTGCGGGTCTCGGCTGGCACATGCCCAACAAAAACGGGTGGAGAGCCACGTGAACGCCGCGTGTGTTAAGTGTCATACGGCAGTGTCATGTAGTGTCAGCGGGTCATGATGGTGGCAAATGTGTCATAAATTCACTAACTAAGCACAGTTTGGTAAACTACTGTATCTTGAAGTGCTATTTTGATTTTGATTTTGATTTAAATATGGGAGTCCCCACTTTTATGAACCAGTGACAAATCAAGTTGTGCAACGTGCATATGGGAACTGAAACCATTGCGAAAAGTTTATTTTACCATCTATTTTTTTACGTAGTTATTCCTTGCCTATATCCTAAATTTCCAAGTTACATAGACTGCCTCAATTTGTGTTGGAGAGCAGTAACAATTAATCATTTCTCTACAAATCCAGGGCGCCGCGTTTGCATCGACAACCCTGGATCTGCGCCGCACATCCCAGCTGTCATATATAGACTGCCCAATAGACTACCGTTAGAGTTCCCCTGATAAATCATATCAGCGCCGAACAGTCTATCAGGTTAGGCCGACCGAGCGGCTGACGGCCAGAGAATAACGTTAGGGGGGAGAAGGCCGGAGGGAGTAGGGGAAGGGAGTGGGGGGAGTGGAGGATAAACGGTGGATGGATGGTATAGGAATTGGGAGGTGGGGGGTTGTGGATTGCATACTGTGAGCGCCAGGCAGAAAAGGGAGTAAGCGCCCGGTGGAAGATAAGAGGTACGGTGGACGGTGGGGGTGAGCAATTAACTGTGGACAGTGGACGGTGTAATGCGGATGGCGAGCAGGTGGACGATGGGCGATGGTATGTGGACGGTGGATTTTGGATGGCGGCGAACGAAAAACTGGATTGTTAACGGTACAAAATGGATAGTGGACGATAGATGGCGAACGATGGACGGCGGACGGTGGACGTTGGACGGTGGACGGTGGACAGTGGACGATCGATGGCGGACGGCGGACGATGGACGTTGGACGGCATACATTGCACGCCAGTCAGTACAAAACGAATAGTCACGGTAACAGCGGCTATCCTGATAACAACGACGCACACTGTTAGCCCGAACACAACTGTCTTCGAACAGCGTGGGATGAACTGGCGACAGGCGGAGGCTGGCGGTGGCGAGGAGCTGAGCGCTGAGGGGAGGGGCTGGCGCTAGGGGACAGAAGCTCGTCGTACGCCAGGAGCGACATGGTGGCCAAATCTGTCCCACCGCTCTGGACTGGAATAGCTCGCGGGGCTCGCTGACAGAGCCCGCGACTCGTCTGTCGGCAGCGACGGGACCGCCGCCGTCGTCGAGAGCGACGGAGAGAGGGGAGCGAGGGAGGGAGAGTGGAGAGAGAGAGAGAGGGAGAGAGAGAGAGAGAGAGAGAGAGAGAGAGAGGGAGAGAGATGGGGTAGGGTAGCGAGGGTGAGAGAGGAAATATCACATTCACTGGATACGTGGATAGCAGTAAAATAAATATTTGAACATGCAAACATATGCCCTGTCACATATATGCCCTATCACATATAGGCACTGTCTGTCACATCCCATGTATCATTTGTCCTTCGCTGTCATACTCTTGCTATTAATCGCTGTCATTTCACGCTGTCATATTGACCTTGCTATTTTCATACAGTTATATCCACACTGTCATATCCACATTGTCATATTCACAGTCCACACTGTCATAGTAGCATATTCATATCCAATATCCATACAATCATATCAGCGCAGTCCATTCGCGCAGCTCATCTCTCGTCTGTTTCCATCTGGCACATTTCCCATCGGTCTTTGCATGCCCGCAGGCAGAGCTTCCATTCCAGCCTGGGTAAGCACTCTGTGTAGCTTTGATCCGACGTGGTAACAGCTACCGATCTGAGAGCTGTTTGCACTTACTTAGTCCAATGACGTCAGCAGCGAGAGAGAGAGAGAGAGAGAGAGAGAGAGAGAGAGAGAGGGTAGATAGAGAGAGAGAGGGTAGAGAGGGGGAGGGGAGATGGAGGGAGGGAGGGAGGGAGGGAGGGAGGGAGAGAGAGAGAGAGAGAGAGAGAGAGAGAGAGAGAGAGAGAGAGAGAGAGAGAGACGGAGAGAGAGAGAGGGGGAGGGAGGGATGGAGGGAGCGAGAGCTGAGTAAGTGAGTATGGCAGCGATATCAGAGCCTGAGCTGATAGTGGTTGGTGGATAGACCGAGACTGTACTATTGCGTAATAATGCGCATGTTTATCGAATGTTTTGGGTTTCTCATTCATTCTTTCGTTCATGTAGATATTTATTCATTCATTCATGCATTCGTTCGTTCACTTATTCGCCATGCGTTCATTCACTCCTTTACCTAATTGTGTTTTATATAGATTTGTTTCTAAATCCCTAAATTCACTTGTTGGCCTTTCGTTTTTAATCGCATGACAAGTATTTACTTTCAAATTTATTGATATACAGATGTAAGTTTTTGTGAAATCATTTTAACTTTTTGGAACTTCTCAAAGTTGCATCGCAAAAGTAAGGTAGCTTAATAGTACTTAATAATGTAATGGTAGATTTCAGCAACTAATTAGAGACGCAAAACTTTTCAAATTATTTCCCCATTGGAACGTAGTGCACAATTATTTAGTGGGATCCTTTTACACCCACCGAGTAATTTACTATAATAAACCCACTTCGATGTGTTTCATAAAAACAGCTGCCATTTAGCTTTATTATTGGATATTGCTGAATTAATCTCAATACATTTAACTATTAACTAATGAAGTTTCAGGCCAATCCCGCCCCGCCCTCCGTTGTCTCCATTCCCGTTCCATTTTCGGTGAGAAAGCCGGCGCGCTCTGCCATTATGTTCGGCAGTCGGCCGACCGTGCTGTCAGCAGCTGATTTGTACCAATCAGCGACGACGACCGCTAGGAGACACGAGACTTAATGCCAGCAGCACCGCCGCCGCCGGCGAACGGCAAATTGCCTCGGTGTTGAGCAGCTTACTGAACAGACGTGATGCCGAGCGGGGCATTAGAAATGACAGGGGCGGCCATTGCACTGGATCGAAGGCATTAACATCACGATGAGGAGTAACAGCAATGTTCCACAATCGATACATCTAGACGAATAAAGAACATGTTATATTCCCGTTAAACATCTGAAAACATCGGGCGATGTGAAGTTTCAAATGTCAATATTTAGCAAAGAAATCTGAACGCGACCTGGGGCGTTTATGTGGGATTCAGCCGCTTACCCCACAACCAAAACAAACCAAAACACTGTTTATTTTTTTTTCGCTGCCTTCATTCATTTCACCCATGGTTTAGCGTCGTTCTTTTTTTCTTTTACTCGAACTAGGAAGGAAAGTAGCATGACGCGACTATTTAGTTCTACCATTTGTGACAGCGTGGTTGCACAATTCATGCAACGTTTCCTCAAGCAGAAAATAATATAATAACTTCACCTGACGGTTCGCCATCTATCCTGCCTCTCTCATGCCCTAACTCCGGCCCCTCCCCTTGTGCCGAGGGCAGAATACAAAGTAGCGTTCATCGATATATCGGTCGTGGATCTGGCATCTAGCTGGCAACCGGAACAGGCAGCGTTAGCAGCACCACACAAAAGGTACGGTGAAAACATGCGCTTTAGTCCACTAAACTATAATGAGTTGAATCAAAACTGGCAGTATGACCGAGTGTCAGTCATCGAAAAGCAATGTGTCATTGTTTTGATCTACGATATCGGTTTAAATTGGTAACAAATAAATACGGCTTTCGCTCCAATTACAACTTCAATTGAAAGCCTGCAACAACCACGTTTATCACGAGCTTTACAACAATGCAGTCCTACCTTAGAGCGACCTGCAGTGAGCAAACAATTCCCAACAATTCACCTTTGTCTTTCTGTGAATGGGTTGGGGAGTGTGTTCACTGTTCGTGTTATTTCCCACGTGACCCGGCAGCCAGCAGTACCTCCCCTCACCTTTATCCGTCCAAAACCAACGGCACATTGCTCGACGCCACGAGGCTAAACGAAACTCCGTAATGGCTTAGCCGTATTGAAAAGCGTTTCGCTGTAACCATTAGCGGTTCATTAACGACAAATGTGCGGTACTTGCAATAATGCATGCTAAGATAGTTGCAGGAGCGTGAAATACGGAATATTCATCTGCGAAAGTATAGCTGGTAATGGAAGCTTCCTAAACCAAAAGTAGCTTGCTCTCCTTATAGCTATTTTGAACCCACACATCATACCATTTTACCCTTGGCCACATGTGACTGTGTAAAAAAAAAAAATCATGCAGTCACATGACCAATAATTTAGTGCGAAAGTGATTATTATGAGCATTTAACATATAAATATGACTGAAGCTTAGAAGTCCCGGATTTACCAGAGAAGCCAAATATTCGTTAGATCTAACAACAACATTTCAAAAGAATCAACGCACAATCCACATTGCACATTCAAGGCAAAAGTTACGTGAATAACCACTGGAAGCTGACTTTACCTACTGTGGTGGATGTTCTGAAGGAAAGCTTTTGAGGCGAACCTAAGCTGTTCTCTAGTTCCACGGCTTTGAAGAAACGTACCTGGAATGAATGGAAAAGTTCGTTAGCCAGTGTACCCCAGTGTTTCACTAAAAGGAAAACAAGGAAAGGAAAAGTGTCCAAGCAATTGAGGTAGACGATGGCGGCTTATGTCAAAAACAGTACAACAGCTTCTGTGCCCGGTTCACCCAACAGCGCTCCACTAATCCGTGGCATAGCGGTCCCTTTACATAACGTCATACACAAAAACACGTCACACACAAACTAATGACGTCACATTCAAACCCATGACGTCACAGAGACCATTTCAGACCACACACCAGGGCCCTGTTTCAGCGGTGATAGCAGCACGCTGCTTTTACACGTGTCAAATTGGGTTTCCATGGAAACATCAACAGGCCCATTGCTCCAACACTACCGCAAGTGTGACGTCAGCTCGCGCAATTTGATAGTAGCGTGATAGCAGCGTCCCGTGAAACACCGCCCTGATCATGCATTAGCAGGCGGCTCCCGTTTCCCCAAGATGTGGCCCCTGTGCAGTGGCCCGTAACGGGGCAGGCCGTAATGGAGCGGCGAAACGGCTGCGGTGGGCCGCGCCGGGCCGTATGGGGGAGATATCATCGCGGTGCACGTGCGCGTGCGGGCCCACGGCCCCACGGGGCGGACGGGGTGGAGTGTAAGATGAGGTGAGGGGGGTGAATAATTGGGTGTATACTGGGTGTAGATGGGGTGAAGATGGGGTAACTTTCATTTCTTCATAATCGTGTCTTTTATTGGGAGGCGAAGGCACCTTGAACGACGCCTTGATAGTAAGAAAATATAATGTTGGCCAGTTGAAAATGAATCATGATTGGGCAAAAATGAGGTTCGGTAATGTTTTACTTAAGTGAAATCATGGACGTCAGAACCGACCAGGACAAGCATCAGACAGGATAGAAGCTGCTCTTCACCTCAGTCCACGAGGTGGGTGTCACAATTCGGCCCGCTCTGCCAAGTCACGCGGCCGCAACTCACCGTTATTCCACCCCCCACCTGACGCCACTGAACCATGTGATCAGCGCTTTAGACACGCGTTACGGTAATCCACAGCCGGACAAACCCGACACGGCGGTGCCCCGGTATGTAAAGCACGGACTACATAAGGTTTCGGTCGGCGGTAACCTATGGACTGTGACTATCTATATGCAGATGACGGGCTCCATGTATGGTAGCTTGTGAAGCCACTGGGCAGTGGTCAACCTTGGGTAGGCTGTCGGCCGGGGGCGTTACACGTTACTCAGCAGATAGGAGGTACGCAGCCCTGCAATCTGCAACGGACACGCAATATAGGGTGCATGGGGGGGGGGGGGGTGGACCACACCACAACCGTTCTGGTGCGTGCGGGTCTGATGGCATCTGTATTCGTATCCTCATCCTATGTTTCGACGCCATCGCTCCTGTCCTACTCCACATCATCAATACCGCCTCCTGGTCATCCCTGGCTACTCCATCAGCCGGGTGGACCGACCTGACGGCCGAGGCTTTGGCGGCGTCGCCATCATCACCAAAGCGGACCTTACGCCTGTAGCACTGAAGCCACCAAGCTCGCAGTGCCCGGACAGTCTTCTGGAATCGCAGTGGGCATTGTTGAAATTACCAAAAAATCGCAATCTGATTGTCTGCTCGGTGTACCGACCGCCGCGTTATTCCGCGACCGCACTGCGTGCGGATTTTACAGACTTGGAAACCCAGCTTCAGCGTGTCCTTATCGACCACCCCAACGTCCCGTTTGTTATATGCGGCGATATGAATTGTGACTTGCTAAAGAGCGCAAGCTCTCCCGCCCGTCAACACATCAGCGAGTTCCTCTCTGACTACTCCCTGGATCAACTCGTGACAACATCAACATTCACTACCGGTTCTCTCTTGGACGTGTGCATTGTACAAAACCGAAAATTTGTGCGTTCTTATAGCGTAGTCCATTGCCATTTCAGCCCACACAAACTCATCCACGTGACCGTCGACGTGCCTAAACAGCGCCTAAAACCAACTGTCATCCAATCTAGATCACTTAACCAAGCGGACGTTCACTCTATCAACCAAGAGCTGCTGAGTGTCGATTGGCAGGAAGTTTATAACTCGACGTCTGTTGCTGACAAGTGGCAGGTCTTTTTAGACAACTTTCTACCTGTCTTCGACGACCATGCCCCCCTCAAAAATGTGCTGATAAGAAATCCTACAGCGCCCCCTGTATCTGCCGCCACCCGCGACATTATGTCCAGGCGTCGCTCCGCGTTACGTCGGCTAGGCCGCGAGTCTCCCGAGTATAAGGCTCTTAACCGCTCCGTCCGTGCCGCCTTACGCCGAGACCGCCGTCACGTCCTCCAAAACGAGATCAGCGAGCGTGGGGTAAACAAAGTATGGCAAAGCATCAAATCAGTGATCGCTGGAAAGAAAGATGGTCCAAATATTCAGCCCGATCTATCTCCCGACGATCTGAACTCCTTCTTCGTCTCTGTCGGGCCCCGCATTGCCGCCGAACTGAGTACCCAAAACAAAGATACTGATCTAAATGTACGTCTACCCCGTGTCGGCGCATGCAGCTTTAGGCCGAGGGCCATCACTCTCGGGGAACTCGGACTCACAGTGTTCAACATGCGAAACTCTGCCGCGCGTGGCACTGACGGTATATGCATCCGCATGTTAAAAGTATGCTTCCAAACTATTGGAAGCATTATTCAGGTTTGCCTGAATAATGCTGCTCGAATGTTTTTTGGCTACGAGAGATTCTGTAGTGCTTCTGCAATGCATGTTCGCGAAGGCATTGATAGCTTTGATGTTATGTTCAGAAAGTCATCATGGATATTTCTCCGAAGACTCGGTTTGACCAAAAACACTGTCTTGAGCGCTCTTGTGAACAGTGATGTGAGCATACGCTCTAGATATAGGGCTGTGTGGAATCGGGCACTGTTGGCAGTGTAAAGTGGTTCTGTCTCATTTACAATTGGACCATGAGTCCGTAAATACAGTTCTCTCTCTCTCTCTCTATTGGCGACATCATTTTACACATCATCAACGTCTCAATCACCCGTTCCGACATTCCTGACCCCTGGAAACACTCTATCGTTCAACCGATCTTCAAGTCTGGCAACCCATCTGACCCCAGCAATTTCAGACCGATCTCCCTAGTTCCCGTAATCATGAAAATCATCGAGCGTGTAATCCATCAGCAGCTCTATCACTATCTCACCCATAACCACCTTCTTTCGTCTACCCAACACGGATTCCGCCCCCGACACTCCACTGAGACTGCACTGCTGTCAGTCACAGATAGCATCCTTGCCGCCACCGATAGGGGTGAGATCTCAATGCTATGCCTCATAGACCTCAGCAAATGTTTTGACGTCATTGACCATGAACTCCTTGTCAAAAAGCTCCAAATCTACGGTATTGAGACCTCCTGGTTTTCCGCTTATCTTCAGGGACACACGCAGAGTGTATCCCTGAAAGACAAAACCGGCCGTAAGATAACCTCTCGACCGCTCCCAAACACCGTAGGAGTTTTCCAGGGTTCGGCTCTGGGTCCCCTCCTCTTCACTATATTCTCCAACGACCTCTCACTATTTGCCGGAGACGCCACCGCTTATCAGTACGCAGACGACACCCAGATATTGGTGAGCGGCCCACGCAACGACATCAGGAGTCTCATCTCGCGCATGGAGGCATCGCTAGAGTCACTTAACGCATGGTTCTGCGCACACGCCCTGAAAGTCAACGCTTCTAAAACTCAACTGATGGTATTCGGTAGCCGACAAAACCTACGTAACCTGCCTCGCTTCAAAATCTCTTTCCGTGACGCTGAGCTCCTGCCGTGCGCGCAGGTGGGAAACCTAGGTGTTGTATTCGACGGCGCACTCACCTGGGAAGCACACGTGGCCGAGCTGAGTCGTCGCTGCACGGGCGTACTGATCGGCCTCTCCCACGCACGACACTGCCTCCCAGACGGTATCCTCAAAACGATCGTGACTGCACTCGTCATCTCGCGCGTCCAGTACTGCCTCACTGTATATGGAAACGGCTCCCAGAAAAACTTCGACCGACTCCAAAAAATTCTAAACTTTGCAGCACGGGTCATATTCGGCCGCCGGAAATTCGATCACGTCTCTGGCCTCCGCGATTCACTCGGATGGATGCCTCCGAAAGCTATGGCCGATGTTAAAACCATGGTAACTGCGCAGAAAATAATAAGCAACGGCGAGCCCGAAGCACTAGCTGCCATCTTCACGAATAACAGTGACGCGCGAGAGAGATCCACACGACAGGACCACCTTTTCCACCTTCCACGCTCGCGGCTCGAGACTGGCAAGCGACGGTTCGCCTACCGGGCCGCGGCGCTACTCAACAGTCTGCCTCCCGGTGTCATCGAACAGCGCCCCGCCCAATTCGCCCGTGCGGCCAAGGCTGCAGTCTGTCCGGCGATGACGACCGCCCGACGATGACCCGTGTCAGGGGAAGGAGCTGCGACATCCGTGTGCGGTGTGCTGTCTTGAATCGTCCGTTTGTATATAGAGAGAGCGAATGTCCAGCGATTGAATTTGTATGCCTGTGTTTCTTGTCCCCGCATGTTTTTGTTTGTGCCCGACTCAGACTCTGGACTGTAATCGCCACGCCCCGCGTGGGTTGTCCATGAAGGTAATACATACATACATACATACATACATACCTGTCTTACCTCATGTGATTTTCCCGAGACCTGGAAACACTCTCTGGTGTATCCTATTTTCAAATCCGGCGATCCCTCTATTATTTCCAACTACCGCCCCATTTCCTTAGTCCCCACCATGGCCAAGATTGTGGAGCGTGTGGTGCAGCGTCAGCTGTTTACTTACATGTCTCACAATCATCTCCTATCCTCATCCCAACATGGCTTCCGTCCTCAACATTCCACAGAAACCGCTCTGCTGTCCGTCACAAACCGCATCTTTTCAAACATGGACCGAGGTCACGTCTCCCTTTTGTGCCTTTTGGACCTCAGTAAATGTTTTGACGTGATTCCTCATTCCCAACTCCTAACCAAGCTCCAGCTCTACAACATCGATCCTTCTTGGTTCTCCGCATACCTTTCCGGTCATACTCAGTCAGTCTCCATTTGTACTTCCTCCGGCAGCAGAGTGGCTTCTAAACCTCTTCCTAACACCATGGGAGTTTTCCAGGGCTCTGTCCTTGGTCCTCTGTTGTTCACAATATTCGCCAACGACCTCAGCCTGCACGCGCCGGACGCCCATGTGATCCAGTACGCTGACGATACCCAAATCCTTATGTCCGACTTGAAACAAAACATCCCACTCCTCATCCAGCGCATGGAAAACACCCTGGCCTCCCTTTCATCGTGGTTCCATGCACACGGCCTTAAAGGTAGTGTGCCACCTTTGAATAATTTCCCATTTTATTTTTCCTAGGATAAGAAGCTTCTGTTTTTACCTAATATCGCAAAAAAAAAATCAAAAATGGGCCTGGAATAGTGCCTTTTTCGCCTAAAAGTTTATCGGTTTTTAGATATGTATAACAACTGTAGTGGGCTCACCTGCAAACAGGCGTCGGGCAACAATCGCGAATGCGGCGCACTTGTGACAATAAGCAAAGGTCATTATAGTGTTACGACCATACGACGTACGGGAATGAGTTATCAGCTGTCTAATCGTAGACAACACAATGTCGAGCCTTAAACTGTAAGCCCGTATTGGTATTGTTTCTTTTATTTGGCTGTCGAACATTTTTTATGGTTTGAAATATGATTTTATGTAAAATAATTGATATGAAAAAGCCGTCTTATAAGTTATGACCCCATTTCACCACACGCAAGTGGCAGAAATGACAATGATCAGCTGACGCATTTTTCTTGGCCGAAGTCAGAGCGCGCAGCCCGACGCACCACCACCGCACCACAAAGTATGAGCAGAAGCCGCGCCCAAAGCCAGGGCCCCGGTAACGTGAGGTAGCCGAGTCGGGGCAGCGTGCGCTGACCCAAGCCGGGGCCGCAGCTTTGGGCGCGGTCTACCGCATCCCCGCGGGCAGCCCCGGGCTATCACATGACACCGGGAGGACGCGCGGCTCCGGCTTGGGTCAGCGCACGCTGCCCTGACTCGGCTACCTCACGTTACCGGGGCCCTGGCTTTGGGCGTGGTCTACCGCACCACCTAACAGGCGTGTTCGAAACCGCAGGAGCTGATGATGAACGGGTTTATCGAAACTTGATTGGATGAGCATATCGGTAATAGCGATTTCAGTGTGTGCATTTATTGTTCATAGTGGTGTGAAATGTGGTTGGGGTACGACCGACAACCCGTCGGGGCGAATTTCGCACTGGGGTACTCAAAATTTGAAGAATTTAAGACGTTTCCATGAGTTTTGAAGGTATGGATAAGTTCTAAAAATCCGGTTCTCCTTATCTGGGCCATTAACTCCATACGGTCCAAGAAAGCTGGCACACTACCTTTAAGCTCAACACCTCCAAAACCGAACTCCTTCTCCTTGGAACCAAGCAAAACACCCGCAACCTCGCCCCTGTCAGCGTACGGATCGGTGGGGAGACCGTTCGGGAGAGTCACACAGTGAGGAACCTGGGTGTGATTTTTGACCGGCACCTCACCTGGGATGCACATGTGAGTGACATCATTCGCAGGTGCACTGGCCTCCTGATCGGTCTCTGTGACCGCCAAAACTGTCCTGTCGCCCGTCTCGCGAGCAGGGTGGCGGGCGGCCGGTGGGTCAGCCGAGCGGGCCGCCGCGCCGTCCCCCCCCCCCCGCCCCAGTGGGGGTGTTTTGCGCGCACCTGTGTGTGCCGGACCTGACCCCTCTCGCGGCGACGCCCGTCGATAGCTTTGTTCACGGGGAACGTGGTCAGCGCGGCGGGCCCGGTTACGTTTGTTTAGCGCGCTGCGTCCGTCCCGGCGGCCGCTGGCGCGCTGCGTCGCGCCCTATCTCTTTCTTTATCTCCGGTTCGTCGCGTCCAGTTAGTTTGCCTAATACCGTTTGCTTTGTTCCCTCGCTATCTCCCCTGTGTGTGACCCCATTGCCAGTCGTATTTAAACCTGTTGTAAACACCTCCCTCTCTCTGTTCTCTACCAGTCTTCGCGCCGTGCGGTTGTTTCGCTCCACTCGGCGCAGCCTCCACGCAGTGTGGTGGTTTCTGCCGGCTCTTTGTTCATCGCAACATAGACTGTGAATAAGTGCAGTGGTGTGTCCAAGGAAGTGGTCACCTAGAGCGATTGAGCAAAAGACTTCAAGTTAGCGGCACAGTATACTCAAGTTATTCTCTGTTCTGCCTCAGTCGTCGAGCCGGGCGGTTGTTCGTTCCGCTCGTCGCAGCCTTCAAGCAGTGTAATTGGTTTGCCGGATCTTGCTCTTTGCAATACAGACTGTGAAATCAGTGCAGTGGTGTGACAAAGGAAGTGATCACCGAGAGCGAGGAGTGAGAGAATCAAGATAGCGGCACAGTATACATTCCAGTTACACTTCACTTCACTTACACTTCAAACGCAGAATTACCCTCCTCCCTATACCTCGCCCGATCGTGCCATCACGGTCTCTATTCCTCACCTCTGTTCACGCCATCGTGGACTCTGTCCTTACTAGCCCTTGTTGCGCCAGCGCGACTCTTTAACCTTCCCTCGTGTCACGCCATCGTGGCCTCTATCCTTATATCTCTTAAAGGTAGGTCGGCACAGTCCCAACCTCGCCCGATCGTGCCATCACGGTCTCTATTCCTCACCTCTGTTCACGCCATCGTGGACTCTGTCCTTACTAGCCCCTGTTGCGCCAGCGCGACTCTTTAACCTTCCCTCGTGTCACGCCATCGTGGCCTCTATCCTTATATCTCTTAAAGGTAGGTCGGCACAGCCCAAACCTCGCCCGATCGTGCCATCACGGTCTCTATTCCTCCCCTCCGTCCACGCCATCGTGGACTCTGTCCTTACTAGCCCTTGTTGCGCCAGCGCGACTCTTTAACCTTCCCCGTGTCACGCCATCGTGGCCTCTATCCTTATCTCTCTTAAAGGTAGGTCGGCACAGCCCAAACCTCGCCCGATCGTGCCATCACGGTCTCTATTCCTCCCCTCCGTCCACGCCATCGTGGACTCTGTCCTTACTAGCCCTTGTTGCGCCAGCGCGACTCTTTAACCTTCCCCGTGTCACGCCATCGTGGCCTCTATCCTTATCTCTTTTAAAGGTAGGCCGGCACAGCCCTAACCTCGCCCGATCGTGCCATCACGGTCTCTATTCCTCACTTCTGTTCACGCCATCGTGGACTCTGTCCTACGAAGCCCCGTTGCGCCAGCGCGACTCTTTAACCTCCCCTCGAGTCACGCCATCGTGGCCTCTATCCCTACTCATCCTTGTACCTGTTATGAGGGTCTGCGTTTCAGTCACCTAAATGCCATGGACCAGTAGCCAAGCCCAGTCACACAGAAACAAGATACAGTCCACTATAGAGCGCTCGTGACGCACAGGCACAAACGTCACCGAGTCGGCGCCGGCTGCTGCGTCTGCGACATTTAACTGGTCCTCCGGGCCGGATAGAGCCCGCATCATGTCAGAAACAGAAGGTACAGATCAGCCCGGCGCAACCGAGCAGGAAGAGAGCGTCCAGGAAGAAGCTCGTCAAGAGGCAGCCAGTGAAAACTTGAAACTGCTGCGCCGAAAACGGGGGCAAAAGTTGGCAGCATTTTCACGGGCGTGTCACCGAGCGGAAGCGATCATCGCCGCTCGCGGGAGTCGGTCGCGCCTGGCAGGTTTGTTGGAAACCATTGACTCGTCCCTGGAAGGTGTCATCGCAGCAAATGAAGCTTTAGAAGCCTGTCTGACATCTCAAACTGAAAGAGCTGAGGCAGAAGCGTATTGCGCAAAAGCCGAGCGCGACAGACAAGAAATTGGGGAAAGAATCACTCAGCACCTTGCTGAGCGCAAAGATGAGGCGCCATCAGAAGCCGGCTCTCATGTATCTGTCGCCCAGAGAAGCAACATAAGTAACGCCTCGAAAGCTTTGCAGGTTGAAGCAGAAGTCGCTGCAAAGTTGAAGTCTTTACGTCTACAGCAGCTGAAGCGCAAGCAAGAAGAGGAGCGGCTTCAAGAGAAGCAAGAAGAGGAGAGACGGCGCCAAGAAAAGGAAGCTCAGAGGAGAAAACAGCTACAAGACGCCGAAGATGAAGCTGAAGCCGCCCAGCTAGAAGCCAACCTGCGCAAAGAGCTCAGCGATGACCTCCAAATGGAAAGAAGAAATGATTTTGAGGATGAACTGTTTGGAGGCAAAGAGGTAGTGATCGGGAGCCGTCAGCTTGAAGTGCAACCAGTACGTGAAGGAGCGATCGCCGGAACGGCCCGTCGAGTGGGAGCGCGTCTTGAAGAGCCAGTTGAAAGATCGGAATCACGCAAGGTGGGAAACGCGACGTCATGGATACAAGGACTGCAAGGCCCGCAGCAGGCGCCGCGCACAGATGGAGCGACCGCGTTTTCTGCCTTCACAAAGAGCATTCCAAGACTAACTCTCCCCACCTTCAGCGGAAAGGCATCAGAATGGCCGAGGTGGGTTGGGTTATTCAAGGCGCTGGTTCATGACCAACCATCCCTCTCCGACACTGAGAAAATCGCCCACCTTCAATCATCTCTAAGTGGTTTGGCACAGCAGACTATATCTGGCATGCTGTACGACGGAAATCTCTACCACCAAGCTCTAAAGGCGCTTGAAGAGCGTTTCGGCCAGGACGATGACCTCATTCAGCACAACCTCAACAGCATCTTCAACGCTCCGGACCCACGTGAAGACGACGCAGAATCGCTGGAAAAGTTTCAAGCAACCGTGCACTGTGCGGTCACTATTCTGCGAAACATAGGAGCGAGCGCAGACCTGCACAGCAGCAATAGCTTGCAGCGAACAGTGGAGAAACTACCAAGAGAGCTGAGGCGCGAGTGGGGCAAGTTCTCCTTGGAGCTGAAACCTGGAAGACCGTCGCTTTTGGATGTAGATGCGTGGCTGCAGACTCAAGTCAAGATAAGCAGAAGCTGCCCAAAAGGAAAACAGAGCTCTGAAGAAGCCAGCCGTAAGCACAGGAAGGAAAGCGCCGTTGAGACTGTCAGCAGACAGGCCTTTACCACAGCTGCGAGGCCCATCCAGAAACAGGAATGTTCTCTCTGCGGAGAACATCACAATCTGGATCAGTGCAAGCTGTTCACTGCAAAATCTCCCGACGCCCGGTTGAAGCACGTGTTTGGTGAGCAACGATGTTTCCGGTGCCTGAAGAAGGGCCATCGCGTGAAAGACTGCCGGAAGGCAAAACGCTGTGGGAAGAATGGCTGCAAGTACCGGCACCACGCTCTCCTCCACGGCGGCCAGCCAGTCAGGCCTCAGCCACCCGAAGTGTCAACCGCGGAAACGGAGAGAAAGGCTGATGAAGCAGTTTCGAGGATACGTCTCGCAACCAAGCAGAAGAGGGCCGCGGCAGCCTCGGGATGCCATCAAGAGGACAAAGGCAATGTTACGCTACTGCAAGTAGTCTCAGTCCGAGTCTTTGGAAGGACAGGGACCAGAGACACGCTGGCTCTACTAGACCCTGGCGCCCAAACATCCCTATGCAGTCAGAAATTAGCAGACAAGCTGGGCATCTCAGGCGAGCCGCAGGAGCTATGCATGCAGACGATTCAAGGTACCGGAAGGGGGCAAGTGGCCAGGAAGCTGGTAATGGAAGTGCAAGGTCTATCCCCTGAGGCCAGCGAGAAGCGGATAACATTATCCGAGGTGTGGACCGTACCGAAGATGAACATCTCTGTGCCACGAATCAGCGAACGGCACCGACAAACATGGCGTCACCTGGAGAACCTGGATGTGCAAGACTGTTCCAAAGGCGAAGTGCAGCTGCTTCTGGGTGCCAATGTCCTCGAAGCTGTGATCCAGCACGAGGTGAGAGCGGGACCACCAGGGCAGCCAGTCGCCATCCGAACCGACTTCGGCTGGGCCCTTACGGGGGCGGTGCATGCCCTCGTCCAAGAGCCCGCGCAACAGAAAGCATCAGCGGCAGCAGCAGCACCGGGGGCGGTGCATGCTCTCGTCCCAGAGTCTACGCGACGAGCAGCAGCAGCAGCAGCGGCGGCGGCAGCACCGCGAGCGGTGCATGCCCTCGCCCCAGCCACGCAACCGACGGCGGGGCATCAAGAGCGTGTTCGCCGGAGATCCAGCGCTCCTCGCCGACTCCAACACACTGCCGGCTACGCGACCGCTCGCCCGCATGACCCAGGTGTTCCCGGGACCAGATCGAAGAGTCCGTTCTGTCCAGATCAAGACAGCGGGAGGATAAGCGGGTAGATGGTCGTCGCCCAGATCGCGGTGATGGGAGAACAGTGAGCGAGTGCTGTGAACAGTAATGTAAATATGTGTAAATATGTGGGAACTACCGATTGCTCGCCCGGTCCGGACTCCGCCCTGTCGAGGCCTTCTACCAGCCGATATATCAGTGGCGGTACAGAGTTTAGTGTTCTCATAGAGTCGAACACGGGGGGCGGGATGTGACCGCCAAAACTGTCCTGTCGCCCGTCTCGCGAGCAGGGTGGCGGGCGGCCGGTGGGTCAGCCGAGCGGGCCGCCGCGCCGTCCCCCCCCCCCGCCCCCGTGGGGGTGTTTTGCGCGCACCTGTGTGTGCCGGACCTGACCCCTCTCGCGGCGACGCCCGTCGATAGCTTTGTTCACGGGGAACGTGGTCAGCGCGGCGGGCCCGGTTACGTTTGTTTAGCGCGCTGCGTCCGTCCCGGCGGCCGCTGGCGCGCTGCGTCGCGCCCTATCTCTTTCTTTATCTCCGGTTCGTCGCGTCCAGTTAGTTTGCCTAATACCGTTTGCTTTGTTCCCTCGCTATCTCCCCTGTGTGTGACCCCATTGCCAGTCGTATTTAAACCTGTTGTAAACACCTCCCTCTCTCTGTTCTCTACCAGTCTTCGCGCCGTGCGGTTGTTTCGCTCCACTCGGCGCAGCCTCCACGCAGTGTGGTGGTTTCTGCCGGCTCTTTGTTCATCGCAACATAGACTGTGAATAAGTGCAGTGGTGTGTCCAAGGAAGTGGTCACCTAGAGCGATTGAGCAAAAGACTTCAAGTTAGCGGCACAGTATACTCAAGTTATTCTCTGTTCTGCCTCAGTCGTCGAGCCGGGCGGTTGTTCGTTCCGCTCGTCGCAGCCTTCAAGCAGTGTAATTGGTTTGCCGGATCTTGCTCTTTGCAATACAGACTGTGAAATCAGTGCAGTGGTGTGACAAAGGAAGTGATCACCGAGAGCGAGGAGTGAGAGAATCAAGATAGCGGCACAGTATACATTCCAGTTACACTTCACTTCACTTACACTTCAAACGCAGAATTACCCTCCTCCCTATACCTCGCCCGATCGTGCCATCACGGTCTCTATTCCTCACCTCTGTTCACGCCATCGTGGACTCTGTCCTTACTAGCCCTTGTTGCGCCAGCGCGACTCTTTAACCTTCCCTCGTGTCACGCCATCGTGGCCTCTATCCTTATATCTCTTAAAGGTAGGTCGGCACAGTCCCAACCTCGCCCGATCGTGCCATCACGGTCTCTATTCCTCACCTCTGTTCACGCCATCGTGGACTCTGTCCTTACTAGCCCCTGTTGCGCCAGCGCGACTCTTTAACCTTCCCTCGTGTCACGCCATCGTGGCCTCTATCCTTATCTCTCTTAAAGGTAGGTCGGCACAGCCCAAACCTCGCCCGATCGTGCCATCACGGTCTCTATTCCTCCCCTCCGTCCACGCCATCGTGGACTCTGTCCTTACTAGCCCTTGTTGCGCCAGCGCGACTCTTTAACCTTCCCCGTGTCACGCCATCGTGGCCTCTATCCTTATCTCTTTTAAAGGTAGGCCGGCACAGCCCTAACCTCGCCCGATCGTGCCATCACGGTCTCTATTCCTCACTTCTGTTCACGCCATCGTGGACTCTGTCCTACGAAGCCCCGTTGCGCCAGCGCGACTCTTTAACCTCCCCTCGAGTCACGCCATCGTGGCCTCTATCCCTACTCATCCTTGTACCTGTTATGAGGGTCTGCGTTTCAGTCACCTAAATGCCATGGACCAGTAGCCAAGCCCAGTCACACAGAAACAAGATACAGTCCACTATAGAGCGCTCGTGACGCACAGGCACAAACGTCACCGAGTCGGCGCCGGCTGCTGCGTCTGCGACAGTCTCCGTCACCTGAGGCATTTCCTCCCGCAGCCGGCACTTCTAGCTGTTATTCAGGGGCTGATCATCTCGCGCCTCAGGTACTGCGTGGCTGTGTACGGCAACGGGTCGGCCGCGAACGATACGAGACTTTTAAAAGTTCTTAACTTCGCGACTCGTGTCGTCACCGGTTTGAGAAAGTATGACCACATTTCTCGCGCCCGTAATGACCTGCAGCTGCTCTCGCCGCGACAGATGTTTGAGCTGAGGACTTTGACAACAGGGGCATTCCACCATAGATCGTACCACTTTTTTCCAATTTGACACCCTCATCTCTCGGAATTTGACGAGAATTTGTCTCAGGGGTAATCAGAGGCTCTGAATCCACCTGTAACATTTTCAGGCTTATCAGATCAGTATTTTTTTTAGTTATAGTGTATAACATTTTTTGGATCTTGCTTTGCAGCGCTAAGTTTGGCGGGCTGTAACTCTAAGACAGATTATTCAAATGCCAAATGTTATATAACATTGAACTTGCAATGAAACAGAGATTAATATGTATTTTTGAAATTTCGAAAAATACGCTTTTTTTGATATATGACATATCGAGTTTTCTTTCATTTGTATTTTTTGGACTTTGGGACCAAATTTTTTTGAATTTTTATTTCTTTAAAAAAATATTTGGCTTATTGTTAAGAAGTATGCAAAAAATTAGGAAGGTGTTCTTTCTATAAATGTATTTATTTGACGTCACAATAACGGTTTCGAATAGTGATTTCGGGAGGGGAGCTTACAAATGGCGTGGTAAAGCTGCCTAGTGACATCACGGGTTACTGAAATTTCAATTGAAGTCTGAGTCATCTGAAAAAAGTGAAAAGAGGGTTAATCCAACCCTCTTTCCTATTAGCGCGAGGGTGAAAAAGGCTGTTTGGTTCTGACATTGTTTTGGACGCCAATGACCATAGCTGTCCGAGATAAAAGTTACAGGACGCATACATGGTGTCCTCCAGAGGTCTCACAACTTGTATATCTGGGAATTTTTTAAGGTTACATGAGGTCAGGTCGGTCACGTGACATCACTGTTATAAATCAATGGGAAAATATAAAAACTGTTATTTTGGCGCCGAGAATGATCTAAAACTATCTCACGTACATGGTATCATGATTTCATGCACTCCTTGCAAAGTCCAATGCTTTACTTTCGCATTGTTAACCTTGCGTGACGTCATTTATGACGTCATTAGGGGCGTACGAGTTTTTCGTCAATAACTCCCGATCAAATGGAGCTAGAGAGTCGGGAAAGCCACCAATGGATGCGGGAAGACCTTCCGAATCGAATGATATGTCATATGATACCCTTTGCCCAGCTTCGTGACCTGAGGGGCTCTGACCTGACCTTGACCCGAGGTCAACTACTTAAGT
>NW_024883365.1:27500-99066 GCF_019059575.1 Amphibalanus amphitrite
TGCTGGCTAAATGTTCGATCAATGGCTCAGTGGATGATGTTCGGTCAACTGTAGTCCCGCTGGGGGAACATTCATTCTGGCCAGGGTTCATAATGTCCAGGGTACGATATGCCCAGTGTCGAAATGGCCAGTGCCTTGAATAGGCCAGAGTTCATAATGTCCAGGGATTGCATGGTCCAAATGCGGCCAACTGGCTGCAGATAGGGTATATTCAAAGAGGCCAGGGTTCATAATGTCCAGGGCACGATGTGTCCAGTGTTCGAAATGGCCAGGGTTTATAATGTCCAGGACACGATGTGCCCAGTGTTCGAAATGGCCAGGGTTCACAATGTCCAGGGAACGATGTGTCCAGTGTTCAAAATGGCCAGTGCCTTGAATGGGCCAGAGTTCATAATGTCCAGGGATTACATAGTCATTGAAAGTGACGTCATTATGTAAAAACACGGAACCAGCTCAATGCAAAGCAGTGCAGTGCCGAAGGCAATGCCTTAGGAGAGATTACAGGCAATAGTAAATCAAATATTTTTAGGTTAAGTGGTTATGTATCTGGCTTCAGGCCGAAGCCTAAAGCCAGATACATAACCACTTAACCTAAAATATTTGATTTACTATTGCTTGCAATCTATTCATGCGAGAAACTATTTCCTTATCCCCGGTAGGCAAACATCATTACCTAAGGTTAGGTTAGGTTAGGTTAGGTTAGGTTAGGTTAGGTTAGGTTAGGTTAGGTTTGGTTTGGTTTGGTTGACTGTGTAATCCCTGGACACTATGAACTCTGGCCAATTCAAGGCACTGGCCATTTTGAACACTGGACACATCGTGCCCTGGACATTATGAACCCTGGCCATTTCGAACACTGGACACATCGTGCCCTGGACATTATGAACCCTGGCCATTTCGAGCACTGGACACATCGTGCCCTGGACATTATGAACCCTGGCCTCTTTGAATTTACCCTATCTGCAGCCAGTTGGCCACATTTGGACCATGCAAACCTTGGACAATATGAACACTGGCCAATTCAAGGCACTGGCCATTTCGAGCACTGGACACATCGTACCCTGGACATTATGAACCCTGGCCTAAATAATACGCACCCTCCCGCTGGCGTCTATTCAGAACTCGGATAAGTTCCGATCACTAGGTAAGCGTTCATTTATCTGACATTCAAAAGCAGACCATTTGCAACATACAACCTTCCTTCTCTTATATCAGTGAATGTGAAGATGGAATCAGAGAGCGTCACATTACACTGTTTCAGGCGCTAGATAGCATGACATGACATGAGATGAATTTAGTAGGTAAAGTTTGTCTCGTTCACAACCCACAGGTCAATGTTTTTGACTCGTGTCCTCAATCTTCTAAGAATTGTAGCTTCGATTAATTATTTTGAGTTGTGTTTTTGCCACCCCAACTTTCGTTCCTGTATGCGCCTATTACGTTATGCGTTTAGTCTTCCATAAAGCCTCCCCATCTGGAGGCGCTGTATCCGCCTATGTCACGTGTTCAGTGGGCCGTAAAATCACCGCGAACGGCCAATCACTGACAATCGCCAATCCCCGCCAACAGAGCGCGTCAGACGCACTGACGTGAAAATTCCACAGACTTGCAGAAACTGCCCGAACCTGCTGCCCAGACATGCGTGATAAGATGCGTAAATACATCGTGTGAACTTTTCAAGATGACTGCGGATAAATATTTGGGCGACACATTATATAGACGGAATTTTGTATCTTTACGTGTTCAAAGAAAAATACCGTTTAAATCTCAATGAAACCAACGTCATGAATCATGATGGATTCTCAATTTACCTACCGCCTACCTGCATTAGGTAATCCATAAATTTTCATCTGCATCATTACTTGGTGCAACACAAATTCAGCAAAACTTGCTCTGATTCTACAATTTAACATTTCAACTGAAAACAGAAAATAATCCTATCCGACCGTATTTCACGACACCAAAAGTCGCCCTGGGGCTGTTTACAACCACCAGTAACCCGTCTCCCAATGCCGACAATACCGCACCACACAACACTGACGAGCTGCCATCGCCCCCATTGTGTCAAGCCCGACGAGCCCGCTGTTACACAGCCTCAAACATCAAACAGCTCGTCTCTGAGTCGCCCACCACGACGAATCCCCGCGAAATCAAAGACGGTGACGACGGCAGCTCTTCAGTAAACGAGGCGGAACCGGACACAGTGGCACGAGGCGACCACGTCGTTAGAAATAAAACGGAAACGAGCGGGATGGAAATGCTGCAGTTGGAGGCCGGCAAAGGGGAAAATCGACTGCGGAAATGGAACAAAGATCCAATCAGGGTCCCATTTCAGTGGGGTTGGTTGGATGAAATGAATACCGCAGACCGCAGGCGAATATATTGCATTATTGCAGCCACATAGCCAAAAACTGAACCGGAAAATTAGTGACGACCAGCTTGAGTTAAACGTGTAACTATTGGCGAAATAGGGTTGATGATATTTAATTATGCGAATACACCTGCCCTGCATTATTGAAAAAAGTGAATAAAGGAAACATTTTCTTCGTGTGCCTGTGCCGTGGAATGAGTGGAATGAGCAGAGCCAACATCTTCCGGGGCACCGGAGATGGGGGCTGCCGCTATGTCCAGATTGGTATAGCGTGAGAATAAATGCATTTCGAAATCAGGTTTGCTCCAGTTTTCTGATACAGTATAGCCACATCACTTCAGACGCATTTCCTTTGTCATTTGATAGCATTAACGTGAAGCAATTGTTGCACCGCATTCACAGATAACCGATTCTTCAAACCACCTCCAACAATGAGTTCTAAATCCCTCCCATCTCCACTCCATACCACCGTGACTGGTTTCCACCCGCTCCAGATCAATCACCGGAAGCGTTTCCCCCTCCCCTCCCCTCCCCTCCGGTCAGTCCACCTCACCCGTTTATTACCACACCCGTCCCGCCGGTCGCCGCGAGCTCTTTCGTGCAACGAATGCGACCTTGATCTCCGGCGACGCGCCTTCCGGTGACTGGTCAACTTCCGGTGACCGCGCGACGAGTGTCGGGGTGGGAATACAGAGCAGTGGGAGGGGAGAGAGAGGGAGGGAGAGGGGGCGATCTATTAGTTATACAGGTGCGGTCCCAGCTGCAGTGAAGGAGATAGGGGGATAGAGGGAGATTTACGTAACCATTGAGGTTAGATGCAAAAAAGGAAGGGAATAATACAGAAGAGAGAGAGAGAGAGAGAGAGAGAGAGAGAGAGAGAGAGAGAGAGAGAGAGAGAGAGAGAGAGAGAGAGAGAGAGAGAGAGGGAGGGAGAGATAAAGAGAGGGAGAGAGAGACAGGGGCGGATCCAGCCATTTTCAAAGGGAGGGGCCAAAACCGGCCACTTTCCGAGCCCATTCAAAACTCCATACTGAGGTTTAGGATGCACCGATTACCCCAACCCACCCCGAAAAAAAAACACGGTACAGGGTAAGGTTAACCCGCGCCCTGCTGGGGCGCGAGTTATTTCTGGTATTTCTGGCAAATTTGATCATGCATCTTTTCTGCACATGTGTAAATTTCAGACCGAGGTCACTCAAGGTCAGGTCGCCAGATCACGTGAAGTGACCTCACCTCATAAAAAGTTTCGATGTCTGCCATAGCTACACCGAGTGAGAGATCGCTTTGAAAGTTCCAGCGATTGATAAGAGCAACCGTAAGAGCAACTGTACCAAATGCTTATCTCGAAATTCTGACATCGGTGACCTAAGGTCAGGTCAATTTTGTGACCTCTCCATTATAAGTCAATGGAAGAAGCATGAAAGGCGCCTCTTCGAGACGAATGCCACGCAAAACAATTCTAAATTCAAACACCGAATTACAAGTAAACATGCCACGATGAACTGGAAAATGGCTCCCGTGACCCATCTTTAGGTTCCTGAGGTCATATCATGTCACGACTGGTATCTAACAGTTCTTCGAGAATAACTTTTCATAGAGGCATGCTAGAGCGATGAAAATGCCTTAGGTGTATTCAGCTCGACGATACGGATCGACTGATAGGCAGCATGACCTTTTCCGGTCAGGTCATGACCTTAACCTGAGGTCAAATTTTCAAGTTGGCTTTTCGAAGTCAAATTATAGTTCATTCGATGTGTCATGACGTGAGCAACACGATGCCGGTAAAAGTGGTGGACGGTGAAAACAGGGCGCCTGCGGCGATTTGATCTAGGCTTTTGAAATTCACTTGCATAGAACACGTGGCAATTGGCGAGTGGAAGGCATAGGGAGGGAGAAAACTTCTTGATGGTCACTAGCTCCACCAGGGGTAAAACGGCGAGGGAGGGGGTCGTAGCCGCCCCCCCCCCCTCGGCCGGCGCGTATGTAGAAAACCAATAGGTCCGGCGAGGGTTAAAAGCCTTCGAATGTTATGTTGACATGCAGTGTTCTCAAGCTCTGCTATGTTCATGATAAAAGTGAATGCTAAAGTCGCAGAAATTAGACTTTTGATGGTCTATGGTGATTCTACTACTGAACTTGCCTAAAACATGACCGAATTTCTCTGATCACATTTGACGCTCTTTCAAACGGCATTTCGCTCCTGGCCACGTAGTCCAGTATCCGAATTAGAAGGGACGTGAAACGCCCATCCGAAACGCCCACCTCTCGACTCAACGTGCTATACGATAGGGCCACCACCCTGGCGCGGGTTAAGTTTGGGGAGCCTTGAGCCCCAGCAGCTCTTTCTTGATGCTCTTCTTTATCACTGATACTACTCTAGACATGTCTTGTGATGCTAATGCAGTGTCATCTTACATTAACGGCCCTTAAATAACATTTACTCTGTTTGATCAAACTTGTCGGGCTCCGCGATGAAAAAATTTGAACAGAAGTCTCGTTAGTCGGGGTAAGCTGAAAGTTATCACGGCCGGGGTGGCCGGGGCGGGTTTTCCACCCAGGCCTCTGACACTCAAGCTAAAATGTAATTTTGGGACGCTGTTCCAACGGCCATGACGATGTCCCATAACGGCTTCACAGGCACGACACTCTTCCCATCCCGGGGCCCGGGAACGCATGACACTTCGGAGGGCCATGTCTGGTGAACTCGTTGAGAAAAACACACTTCTGAGACTGAATTAGTGTTCATCGTCTCGCGCATGGTCTCGGTTCGGTAAATGTTTTGGGCCAATTTGGAGCAACCCTGAAAATATACCATCAGAAGCCCGGACAAGTATCTCTAAGCGTTGGCTTCAATGAAACAAATGAGAAGAGCATATGTCAGATATATTTTGGGGGCAACGCGCATTAAAACTTATTTGTTGGTCTTGGGTCAAATAGATGAGCAGTAATCGCCACGCACTTTGAGAATGTGGATCGCTCATGATTGTTCAATACAATACAAGTACAATACAGATGCATCACTGGAAATATCTATGTAAGCCTCGGAGGGTGGCATTTTACTATGTCTAAAGTGGTTTGTGAGGAGTCATTTTGGATAAAATAGGACGGGACGAAATCAGTTGCAGAAAGAGGGGGGGGGCCAAATCCCATTTTGGCCCCTAAACCTGATTTTGGCCCGGTTGGCCCCCCTCCTTGGATCCGCCAGTGGAGAGAGAGAGAGAGAGAGAGAGAGAGAGAGAGAGAGAGAGAGAGAGAGAGAGAGAGAGAGAGAGACAGAGAGACAGAGAGAGAGAGAGATGGAGGAGCAGAGAAATAGCAAGGCGAGAGAATATCATCGAAACAGGGAAGATGTTTATCGAGTTTGCGAGGCGGTCGTACCGACCGTGTAAATATTTAATATAAAAATAATGCCTGCGCATTCAGATCGCCCAGACAGCTCATAATGCAGCGAAAACTCAGAATAGGTGCCGCAAATGCCATTAATGACCTTTTTAGTCACCCAGCTGTGCACGGCACATTAGAATGTCATTAGGCTTGCGTTCGCTTCAATGCAAAACAAATGCACAGCTGTTTTATGAGCCATAGCAACCGCTGCGTTACTAAGGACGCTTACTCGCGCTCGACCGCCCGCCAGTGACGTCACGGCCCCTCCGGCGAGGTCAGGTCGGGTCACCGCGCGCCAGTGCCGGACAGCGCGGCTCTAGAGGTCAGCCGCGGATAAATGTTCGAGCAAGGATACGGCGTCAGTGTTGACGTGCAGTGTTTTTTTTTATGAGTGAAATGAGAAACTGCTGATGACACTTGCTGGCAGCCCAGCATTAAAAACAAACGTAAATGAATTTACCTAATTAACCCATACCATTATGTTCAAACGAGGATGCGCGACTGTGGAACTAGTCTTCCTAATTTCATTAATAAATCCGCTAATGAAATGCCAGTACAAATGGCCATTTAATCAGTCTAGCAGAATCGCACAAACATACATTAACAGCGTACTATCAAGGCATGGTATTTCCACGGAGAGAAAGTATTATTTGGATGATCATATCATTATCATCGCATTGCGCATTTATTATTCAATCACAATTTCGCAAACAATCAAGGCAAATATGTACATACTTGTAAGTTTCAAAGCGGAAGCTTTTCGTTAAGCATATTTTATTTTTCCCACCCCATAAATATCACCGGGAAGGAAAATATTACTGAGGACCGGTTCCACGGAATGCGTTGCTTCCACTTCCACATGCATGTGCTTCCATAGCGTTACACCTTCCTCCACGTTCCACCTCACAACAGAGGTCAAAAAAACTTATTTTGTGTCACCTACAAAATTTTTCAACCCCCTTTGTGTCCCCGCCCCCAGAGGCCGGATAAGTGTTGCACTAGGGTGATAAAATTGGGAAAAAATCTAGGCTTCATCAGGCCAGTGTTAATGTTAGTGTCGCCAATGTTAGTGTGGCCCTACCTAAACCTGGATAATGTATTATTAGTGTCCCAAAATTTGTTGATTTGGGTGGGAAATACTGAAATTTATTTGCCACTCTCACCACCAATTTCTAAGAGCAATTAACCACTCTCAGCCAAGAACACCTTGTTACCTCAAAAGGCAGTTCAGGTGTGGTGGACTTAAACAGGTGGACAGGTGTGGTGGACTGAGTTGTGTGGATACTTGGAGTTGGTTTATGATCATAATAGATACTCATGGATAAAAATAAAGGCTATTGATCTTTTCTCACTCTTTTTGTACCTATCTATTCTAACCAGCAGTTTCCACCTTCTACCCCTTTTTGGTGGATAATATGCCCCTCTGACACCCCAGCCAAAACTCAACTTTGGGACACTGAATACATGTGTAACTAATCTTGTGCAGATGCATTTAAGAATTGCTTACATTCTATTTTACATTTTTCCATGATACATTTAGATTTGTGTTCTATATGGTGAGATTTCACACCTGTTATGACATAACAAATAATAGGTGCCTATGTATAATACAATATACCTACCTATGCAACATGTTGCAAAACGTTCCTTTTCCACATCAAGGCCACTAATATTGTTGAACCAAAATTCTAATAATTAGATTTTTGTTAATAGTATACAATAGGTCAAAATAAAATAGGTGTAGGTGCTAGGTAGGTGGGTTGTATGCTTCAGAGCTTGTCGGTTGGCAGGTTTAAGGTAGGGAAGTTGTAGCTTGTAGGTACAGGTAGGTAGAAGGCAGATAGGCTGTAGGCTGGTAGGTAATAGGTGGTATGGTGGTAGGGTAGAAAGTAAGATTAGGTTAGGTAATGATAATGTTTTTCTTTCATTCAGAGTTCTTAAACACTTTATGCAAGAATAAAAGAGTAGAAGTCGGAATGAAGGAAAAACAAGTAAGACTGAACCAAACTTACATAACTACTAACCTACAACCTACCTACATCATACCAACACAAAACAGAAAACCTACCAGCCTACAACCTCCCAGCTTACAACCTACATACCAACCTACAACATTTTTTCGGAGTCCTTGGACTGGTATACCTACTTTTACCAGCTAATGAAAATTGAAATTCCTGCTCTTCTAGGGCTGAAAAGATTAAAATCAAAATGAAATTTGTATCAACATTAACAGTAAAAACATCTATTCATTGACAACTTTGGCAAGTGTTTCAAAATCAGGCAACAAATCCACACAACCTTGCTTTTGATCCCCACCCAAGGCTATATAAACCCCGGGCTAGCGTTGTTGGTCCAACTTACAAGTACCTAAACCAGCAAAATTAGACACCCCAAGATTCCTTACCTCCAGTGTTATGTCCTGCCTTTCATAACCACAATACAACAACTCAGCTTTCATCACGGCGCCAGTCCCTTTCTTGAAAGCATTCAAACTTGTTTGAAAATTGGACAAGCACGCGCTACTCGCGAGAGTCCACTCCTGTTTTGTTACGTGTTCATGATCACAGCATACCTCTCATAGACGTGCGCCGAAAAGGCCCGCTCAAAATCTTTGATGCGTTGGCTCCTGGGGCCTACAAAATCCACAGTGAAGGCTCCCTGGCGGCTGGGGCGTCAGCTCAGCGTTGTCCCCTCGTGTCACCAGCATCCGATTGGTTCGCTCAGGGTTATTCTCGCCGCGGATTGGCTGGTTAGTCTGTTCGCTAGCAGTGTGCGAAAACGCCGTCAACAAATGCGATGCAGTGTGTTCACCATTTTCGTGACTTTGTCACCAAATGTCTCTGGTGCCTGTCAGCTTCTGTCGCCTACAATGTAAGCGAGTAGGAAGTTTTTTTGACCTCTGCCTCACAACTTCCATCACCGCAGACGTGTTCTCTTGCCGCCATTCACATTCCCCCATTCCTTCCATCCCACCATTGACATTCGTCCATTCCTCTCCAATAAATATAGACAGATCAGTTCCAATGTTTGAGACTTATCCATTCCATCATTGGCATTTCTCCCAGTTATTTAAAGATACCATTCATTCCTAATCCTTTATCAGTAGCAGAACATTGGCCAGGGCATGACTAAAATGGGAGAGATACCTATCTGTCCGCATAGCTTGAACGCACACTTGGCCTCAGGTCGTCCTAACGTAGCTGCATTAGCTCACAAGTGTATGACCCGCGGGGAAATGACAATTGACATGCAGCAGTGCAAGAGGTGTGTTCAGGAGTCCGGGTAGAGGGAGGGAGGAGGGTAGAGTGAGGGAGGAGGAGCAGCCGGACGATATCAGTCATCATCGAATGGTGTGTCGGGCCGTTCATTGGATATGTCACGCTACCGTCTGCGATTGGGGACAGTGTGTCCGGTATCGGGTGTCATACCGGTGTGTGTGTGTGTGTGTGTGTGTGTGTGTGAGGTGACAGGGAGGGGAGGGAGGGAGGGTGAGAGCGAGAGAGAGAGAGAGAGAGAGAGAGAGAGAGAGGGAGAGGGAGGGAGGGGAGGGAGGGAGGGAGGGAGAGAGAGAGAGAGAGAGAGAGAGAGAGAGAGAGAGAGAGAGAGAGAGAGGGAGTGAAGGAGAGGTGAAGGTGAAGGAAAGAGAGATGCATGGAGAGAGGAAAGGCAACAGAAAGACGAAATAAGAAAGAAATGGAAACTGAGAAAGAGAATGAGGCGAAGAGAAAAAAGTTGGTTGAATTAGGGAAAATTCAACAATACAACAAGACAGCTAAGAAAGAGATGAGTGAGCGAGTGAATGAGTGAGTGGGAAAGAGAGAGAGGGACAGAATGAAAAAAATCACCCATAGACCATCCAGGGTCAACCGCCCTTGACCTGACCTCTGCCAGGTCACCAGGTCCATGGTCGCCCCTCTGACCCCCTCTGACCTTCTCCCCTCCATTCCACTACCGTTTCCATCGACCCCGGATGCTATTTATACCCGAAAAGTGCATATTCACATGGCAAATGCCCCATCAACGGCGGCGGCTTGAAAGGAGCCACGTAGACTATAGCTGGCAGCGTGACCGATGGACGCATAAACTGAGGCAGGCGATATGCTCCGGTGGTATAGAGCGTTCGTTTGACAGCTAATGAGCCGTTCATACTGTCTGGCGAGCCAGACATGTTTGGCACGGGTCACACCGTCCTTCGGCTGTCTTCAGTCCGTCTATTTACTAGAAAATATATATAAAGATATAAAGGTAAAGAGGTGGAAGATGCAAAGCTATATGTATGCAAAAGATATAAAAGATATATAAAACTTGTTTTATGCATTTGCATTCCCTACGACAGTTCCGTCATTCCAAAGGACGTGGTTCGAATTCCAAATAGTCTCTTTTAGTTTTTATTCCTTATCCCTGTTTGTACAGATGCATCTGTTTTCTAGAGACGGCGCCTCACTTCCTGTGCAAAGTAAGTGAGCATCAAAAGGGCCGTTTAACAGGTAGAAGTCAGGTCATATACCTGGTAGAAATGTTTGAAGGTAGGTAGTTAAAATGTACACGAAACATTACTACATTGTGGGATAGATGCTTGTTTCAAATACGTAGTCCAACTAATCCGGGGCGAATACGATTCGGTGCAGGCATAAGGCCCCGTCAATAACTTATATCTAAGGATAACGTCGAAGATAGCAAGGCACAAGCCCGCTCATTGTATACGGTTATTGATTTCGTTCCTAGAAATATAACCGATAGTTCCGCTTGGGAAGCAAAAAGCGGCTCGTTTCCATTCAGTCCTGCACGGCTAGTCGATTGAACGTAAAAGTTATCTTAAATGAATTGTTGCTGTTATGACAGGTAGTGCACCAGACGTATCAGATATCTCGCTCGAGTCGCCAGCAACCGCCCGTTTTGGCACTCATCCAAGACAGACGATCACGTGCAGCCTCAGCACGTGCATTTTAAATGTTTCCGCCGGTAAGACAGCAATGTCTGAGTGACATTGAATTCAAAGTAAGGTAGGCATTAAATGATAAAAATGGTCGTTATACAAACTAAGCGAAAATGAATAAAAGAAAATATATAAGGTCAGCAAAGAAAAATGTGTGGAGTTGGTTTACTTACGACAAGCAGCTTCAAACTCAAAAAAAAAAAATTACCCCAAAAGCGACAGCAGTCAATTGATAAATCTCAGATATATCAAATGTGAAAGAATCCACGCCTGAGCGAGCACCTGATAAATCGAAATTGGTTCATTTGTTTGCCATTTTCCCCGTCTCAGAAGCAACACCTGAGACCGACCAACATAGATGATCAGCACTTCTCTCACAAAGTCAACAAGACCACATTCTACACATCGGTTGGGAATTGACGATGCAATGAAGATAAGGCTTCCATAATATTCTTCCTTCGAACTAATAAATATCGCTTAGCACATACCTCTCATGTATTGTGCATGTGTTAAATCTCCCGGTAGGTTCCATTGCTCGTTAGCAAACTAATCACACAATGGGCGCATCTCGACAGATCTCGACAGAATCGAAGACAACATAATTCCAGAAAATCAGTGGGAATTAGTAAACCAGTATAACGCCTTTTGGGGCGAATAACGGAGCGAGCGAGAGGGTGGGACTTGCACGTGCGAAATTGCGAGGGGGTACCTCCAACTGACTTGTGCACGGCACCCTACTAATCGGTCTCTAGCGACGTGCCAAATTTGGGCACAATCGGCCCAGCCGTTCTCGAGATCTGGAAGCGGCACCCTCTGCACGTGCGCACGTGCAAAATGGGTCCCAACTGACTTGTGCACGGCACCCTACTAACCGGTCCCTAACTGTGTACCAAATTTGAGCGCAATCGGTCGAGCCGTTCTCGAGATCTGGAAACGACCCCTGCACGTGCGCACGTGCAGCAGCACCCCAACTCTGCACATGGATATGCAGTGCCTAGTGGGTGCCCACCTACATGCCAACTTTCAGCGCAATCGGCCAAGTAGTTACCGAGATATTGCAACAATTACAAAACGAACACCTCTTCGTTTTGCACGTGGCACGTGCATAAGGGGTCACCCACATGCATCGGGAATAGTCCAATACTTGGTAGAAGGAATGAAGCTACCCTACAAAAATTACCGCATGTAAATCGGTCAAGTGGTTGCTGAGATATAAGCGTCGCAGAATCGTGACCACGGCCGGCCGCTCATACTCAGAAATTTCCGATATTCTACGTAAGACTCCGCTCGCTTCGCTCGCTCCGTAATCAATCCTCCGGATCAACAAACGAGGTCAACAAACACAAAAAACGCACGAGCATTTACCGCACGTGACAATAGCTCTAGCGCGCCTGCGCTGCGCTTTATCTCTCGGCGGTAGGTCGGCTCGGTAGGAAGCCCAGGGAGCGGCCATGGTATGATTTACAATCGGGGCCCGGGGCGACTATCGGGCCAGCGGGATTTACTGCAGGTGATCAGCTTTATGAGGCTCAATCGGAGCCGCGCACCGGGCAGATTTATGGGGTGTCACGAGCGGGGAGGGCTGAGGGGGATGTCACGGTGGAATTGGGGTGAGGGTAGGCACTGCGAAATGGGAGACGGTGGTACGGATAACCACAGGTTGTGCTGTAGCTGATTTTTCTTTGAAGAGCTTCACAATTCAAGTTGAATTGCATCGTTTTTATAACATGTTTCTGTGGTAACGCATTTGAACTTATACAGAGGTATGCCTTACCACGAAAACAACATGGTGGCAATACATGTTTTGCTGCTGTAAAGATGACGCACGATCATTCAGATATGATCTTTTTAGTTACTCAGCCCCTCGATTATTTGACGTCAGACTGTTACATAATTTAAGGTGCCTGATATTACCCATGTAACTTTGACGTGTAGACCACGGTGCACTAAGTGATGGTTTCTTGCGAAGGTATCATTGATTGACATTATCACCTGGAATATGTATATACATATATACGATTATCATTTATCACAATTAGTATAGTAGCTGCAAATTGATAATCATTATCAAATTCCACCATAGCAGAGCACAGACAGCCGTATCGGTGAAGAGCGACCAGAAAGGTCGCCCACAGTCCTAGAATAGAATCGTTTTAGTAACAGAACACCCATCTGTCTCCCAGCTGCCGATATATATTTCGGGATCAATGCTCGAACCGAAAGTTCTAATTCCAAGAGCGTCACATTACAGGCACGACTCAGCTCCCAGTGAATTACTGAAGAAGAAAACCGGGCCGTGACAGCGAATTAAGTAAGGAGACGGTGCTGTCAGTGATTATTATCGACGTAATCCCTGCACTGGATCGAGGCTTGTCAATTATGTGACGCTTTTGTAAGAGCTACGTAATAAATTGACAGTTGTTACGCTGTCAACTGCATTTTCCTAACAAGAAGGTTCGTTTCCCCAAAACGAGCATACTTCTCCACCAACTGCCTCGTAGACGACTAAAAAGGAAAATAAGAGGTAGAATAATAACAAGGCGTTGGACACTTTACAACAGCTTCAGTGCTAATTCAAACATTTCAGCATGACCAAAAACCAAGTAAATATTCCAACTGCATAATCCACCACTCAATGCACATTGCACACTTTATACGGCTTAATCGCTTATTTCCGACAAGTAGCAAATCATGCGACTGCAGACGGCTTGCCTTGACATGAATATTTATTCCAAAACAGACGCTGGTGATATATTACAGCCAGTTTGATGGATTGTCAGCCTATGAAAGGGAAACGCGATGCAGGCAACAATTTTTGCGGATGCGTGATTGCACTCAAGCAGCTGCTTTGCTGAAATGTTAATCACTTTCCTAGACACATTCCAAACTTACACGGCCACTGACATATCAATTTATTATGAATGAATGAATGAATGAATGAATGAATGAATGAATGAATGAATGAATGAATGAATGAATGAATGAATGAATGAATGAATGAATTAATGAATGAATGAATGAATGAATGAATGAACGATGAATGAATCAGAAGATAAATGGACGAATGAATAAATGAATGAATGACTGAATGAATGAATGAATGGGTTCAAAATAATCCGATGCATCAACGTCTTATGTAGTGCACAGAATTACGTTTTCCATCGCTAAATACCCTACAATTTTACATTTGCAAGCATAGTTGCTGTTTCTTCCTTTTATATTCTGTTTAGACTTGTAATTTCGTAAACCAACACAGTGAGCGCCCTACCACCGAGTTTTCGCCACCCGATGCTAAATGCCCGCCACGCTCTGAGAAAGCACTCTCATTAGAGCGGTACGGCACATGATTCATCAAGGCGCCTTACTGATGAGGCTATTAGCAGCGTGGCCTGGGGTGAGATTCCCCACCCCTAACCGCGAGTACTGAGATGTATCGCACCTCGCTGCAAAGGGAGTCTCGAGGGACACGTTAGTGGGGTCTGGAGAAAGCCGACATTTGTCAGAAGGGATGGAGAGCGCGGGGACGTGGGTTTTGAACAAGCCGCAAAAGTTTTACCCGTATATCGCGCTCACTTTTTTATTCACACATATTTCACTTCTTAACCCGCGCCGGGCCGGGGGGGGGGGGGTGTTTGAACACCCCCCCTGCGGTTTTTCGCAGATATCTCAAAAACGGCGGCGCGGAGCGCCGCCGTTTTTGGTACACCTGTTTGTGCATCTTTTCCGCACATGTTGTGAAAATTTCAGACCCAGGTCACCTTAGGTCAGGTCACCAGGTCACGCCAAGTGACCTCACCTCAGAAAAAATAAGAATGCTCGTCATAGCTACACCGATTGATCGATTGCCTTGAAACTTTCAGCGATTGATTAGAGCAACAATATCTATAAAATGTATATCTCGGAAGTTTGATATCGGTGACCTAAGGTCAGGTCAATTTTGCGACCTCTCCATTATAAGTCAATGGGAGAAAATTGAAAAGCGTCTGTTTTGCACGAACGTTATTCTAGACACTCTCAAACATCGAGATGTAGGTAAAATGGACACACTGAACCGGAAAATGGCAACTGTGACCCCTCGTTATGTCCCCGAGGTCATCTCAGGTCACGAACAGAATCTAACAGTTTTTCGCTAATAACTTCTGATAGAGACGTACTAGAGCGCTGAAAACGCCTTAGATGTGTTCGGCTCGACGTTGCGGATCGACTGATATGCAACATGACCTTTTCCGGTCAGGTCATGACCTTGACCTGAGGTCAAATTTTCAAGTTGACCTTTCAAGGTCAAATTATAGTTCATTCGACGCGTCTCGATGAGAGGAACACGATGGTGGCAAAAGTAATGTCATGACTCTTTTGAGTCAAAAGTTATTGCCGAAAAACGTTTTTCGTAAAAACGGCTATTTTTGGAGTTTTTGCCCCCTGGAGGCTAAACCGTTGACCTGAGGTCAAATCTGAGAACAATACTCAGAAAGGTCTGTAAAAGGGCTATCGAATGCGCTTTTCCGCGGTGCTGTAGCTCTATCGGTTCCCGAGATAGCCGTTGGCAGTTTCCAAAATGTTGAAATAGTGGACATTTGACCTTTGGTGACCTCTGGTGACCTGACCTTTGACCTGACCCAAAAAATGACCCAAGTGTTTTCGTCCTTATTTTGGACGTTCTTTCGATTGCCGCTTACCGCGTGTCGCTACGTGGCCCAGGAGCCGAGTTAGAAGGGGGGGTGTTCAGACACCCCCCCCCCCGGCCCGGCGCGGAATCTCAGAGCACCGGCCCGGCGCGGGTTAACATATGTTTTCGGCAGCAAGACAAATGAATTGCGGATGTGAGCTTTTGCAGGTCAAGCACAACTTTTGAAGTTGATATATTCAAGACTTTTACTAACACTTTTCACGTATCTTCCAATGCGCAATAAGAAATGTCATCATTGCTACCAGGCCCGTAAAGTGCAGTGCATTGCGCTGTTACCTGATCCCAAAGTAACCATATTACGCCAGTCGTGTTACCCAACCTACTTCAGTTACTTGGCTCACATAACTTTTATCAGCCCTAACCACATAAGATCATATGAACTGGCCGCATACCGTATCGGTCATATCCAGTTTATGGATCTTATTGGCTTTTTTATTCCTTTTTTCCTTACCAATAAATGACCGCACCTCACAGTATCAAGTGGCGGTATGTCGGATGAGAGACTCATATAAAAGGCCGCGCAGACTGTTGTCAAATGGCGACACGCATTTTACTTAGCAGTTATTGACGTGAGGTGTAGCGCGGTCTGATCCGAGGTAAAACTCGAAAGGTCGTCGCTTAGAAAGTAAGAGCCAAAACTTAGACCATTTCCTAACTAACGGTGTGAGCTAGGTAATAGGACCAAATTCAGACTATCACGGTATGCATGCAGTGTTTTGAATAAGAAAACAGCTTCATTGAACTCCAGTAAGTTACTCATTTAGGAAACTCTCTAACAAGCTCTCGAGCCAAACAAGTTCCAAACAGGGAGTATTGATCTCAATAGAATCACCTTTGTTACTAACCATCTCAAATGGTACACAAAATGCATCTTCACACTCTACAATGAATGCTGAATAGTTAGAAACTTAAAGTATTTACGTCAAACGTTGATTCGTATTCACAGCGATTCACAGTGCACACTGGACATGAAACACTTTCGCTGCTCCATTGCATTTTCTGTCATGACTGCGCTCTGATGTCATTTATCAAAGATGACATGATCGTGTCACAGATCTCAACGTGCAGTCTCGTCTCTGGAACACCGGTAAATAATTAAAAAAAACAGCTTGCTTCTAGGAAAACGAATCAATAGTTCCTTCCCCAGAAGTAATGCGAACATGATTGCATAGCTGACCGATCCTGGCTAGGCAATAAGGTTCAATTTTTTTATTCATGCACTATGCGCAAGATGACACGACTTGAGAGCTCCTCTTCGACAGGCTCCAGCTGAAGCTTTTAGCTTTCATACGAATCGAGCGTTTACGAATGGAACGTGAAGGAACCATTTCTGATGTAGCATTACCTAGTATTTGGGCTGTAAACGGATTACAACATTAGAGTGCCATTTTTGAGGGTGTCCAGCGGTTCCAAGAGCGATTTCATCTAGTTTCGTTCAGCCATGACGACTTTAAAGACAAAAATTTTCAGAATGGCAATGTGGGGTTATTTGGCCGGGACTAGCGGGGCAACTTGGCCGGTGCGCTCAGAGTCACTATGCTGGGACGGCCGAGTTGTCATGGTCAATTATACCATAAAGGACATACTTCATGATCAACTTTGACTACCTTGATGCCATATTTCCTATTGGACAGCTGCAAGGGCATGTGACGTCATCAAAGGTTACCTAACGTTTTTTTGCCAATAAATACTTACAGAAAAAAGATACAGCCGCGCAAATGGTCTCATTGTGTTCAACTCGTCAAGGCACATCGAATGATATACATGATGACCTTGGACTCACGTAACCTTGAGGTCAAGCGACCTGAGGTAGCGTGACCTGAAGCCAACCTTTGACCTTGACCTCTCGAGGTCAACACATGCATGTATCGATGCGGAATGACGAGAGAATTACGGTGGTACTTTTATTTTTGGCCTAGCTTGATTACTTCAAAAGCTATTCGTAAAAAAACTGTCATCGCATCTAAAGCCGCTATTTTGACTATTTTCGACCCCTGTGACGGCTGAGTCAACCTCCAAAATGCTTCAAATGCGTCGTAGGACACACGTCATTGCTGAATGTGAAGCTGACTCGCCTATAACAAAAATCAGGGCCTCAAACTAACACCGGCCAAATTGCCCCACACCCCCGGCCAAATAACCCTGCTAGTGGGGCAATTTGGCCGCTTTGCAGACCTTTGTAATACGTCACAATTTCAATATAAGTAGTTAATCTATCATTTCAAGCTTACTGTCCAAGAAAGTAAAATGTATGCCACACCTGTCAGCGTTGAGAAAATGCAGAAATGTGTTGTCGATTTTTAGTTACATCGTTTTCTAAAAAAAAACGGCCAAATTACCCCACTCTCCCCTAATAAAAAAAAAAACATGACATACAAGATTACCTGTCCGGAAGTGGTTACACCAAGGCTAGATTGGATATACTCAATAAATTTGTAATAATGCAAGTAGACTCCTAAATATATTTGCTTCGTCAATGCCTTCTGGTATGCCAAATAGATACAGCTCAACCACCGGCCTACATCGCGATGCTTACAGTCATAGACTTTCGCAATACACACACACAGAAAAGATCGCTCTTTGCAGAAGTCTGCAAAGAGCGATCTTTTCGGTAACGCTTGTGAGTCCTCACAAGCGTTACCACGGCAACCACCCTTATCACTGAGCTCCCGGGAAACGGAGAAATACCGGTACCATCGACAGCCAGTTCCATTATCGTCTAAAGGCAGCACAGTGCGCACCTTGGGGTCAAACTAATATCAACTGGATGTCTCGTCACATAACTACACACCGAGTTATCATCACAAGACGGCGTCCGTTGGATGAGCTCATCGAACGCGGCTCGCAGAGGTCGGGAAAATGGCGACCGGGTTGCTGAGCGGTCGATGTACGTACATAAGCTCTCGCAGATGGCTATGCTCGAATGAGGACGATGAAATGTCTGGGATAATACATGGGCATAGAAGGCGGATGTAAAGATGGGGGTAAAAGGCAAAGGGTGGACAATGGACATAACGTCGGAGAGGAGAGGAGAGGGCTAAGGAAAAAGACGAGATGGACTTTTGGTTTGTCCCAATATTTGTGAGCTTTTACATTTACAAGTAAACGCTGAAGTTTAGCAGGATGTTCTGAACTGGTTAAAGTCCAACGTTTACTCAAGCTGAGACGGGGCTAAAATTTGTTACACCTCTGCTGGGGCGTAGCAAATTTCAACGGCGATTCATCACACCCATGATATATCGATGATGCATCTCCTAGACATCCCTGAGACCCTGCCAGGTCGGCTTTGACACATTGCCTCATTTATCTCCAATAAATTGAACACAAGATAACCTACTGGCATTGACGTATCGGCACCCAGTGAGGGTTGGTAAATTCATTCAAGTATACCTATGTATAAAACGTGCTGTCATCAGCACCATGAAAATATCACCTGAACAGCGGTATCTGATGCAAATGCTAGATGTTTTCCGAATGTTATTTCCTTTATTACAACATCGCTCTTGCACCGTAACCTTTTACCGGCGCTACAAATGAATCACATCCGTTCAACAGGACATCCAACAAGCTCGACATCACGTTCGACACACTACTCTCTCCTCAGAAGACGCTAGCTCTTTATGTCATTTCGCACTGCAAACGTCCCTCTCAGCTCTCACTCTCCTACGCGTCCATGAATAATTCACTCCCACCCACACCTCCACTTCAATTTCAATCAGGCTCCTATGTAGAAACGCAAGCGAAAACCGTCACACTTGAGCTGCCAGCGTGCAAACTGCTCGAGGCGACGTTTTGAGCCGTCTAGCGCATGACACCATGCCTCCATATGGGCGCGGTCGGGTCGGGTTGAACCTCAGAGGGGCGGACTGGACGGTCATTTCATTTGCATTAGAGTCCGTCCCACGTTTGGACACAGCTCGTTGTGTGGGTGAGTGACGGCTTTGCAATCAGCCCGGTATTCATCTGAGGGTGCTTATCTGACCGAGTGTTATACACACCTGGACGGCGTCTGGGTGGGCTGGGACCTGAGAGCAGGGGTGACACAGCACCAGACTAACCGCATGTCATGAGTGGCGCCACGGGGACCAGCGTTTTCGCTATTGAGATGTTGAAGGGACTCCTTAGATGTTGAATGAACCATCGATCAGGCAGTGGCGGATCCAGGGGGGGGGGGGCAAAATGGGCATTTGCCCCCCCCCAAACGGCATGATTTTAACATTACGCCTATGGACGATGCATGGAAAGAATCGATAAATTTTTATGGTTTGCCCCCCCCCCCCCAAACCTCTGAGCTGGATCCGCCTCTGCGATCAGGTGAAACATGATACAGCCAAAGTGATACAGTGATACAGCCAAAATGATGCAGCCAAAGTAATGAAGCCACAGCGTTAAAACACCTTGAATTCAGAATGATTTATACCACCTGCAAACAACTCAATCATATTGCAAGTTCTAATTTCGGTATTCTACCAGCTAAGTGATGCAAAACATACGCACATGGATATGCTGATACGACCTGGCGCACTAGAGCAAAACAATTTAAACTAGTTGGTAAGCATGTGAAAATGGTAAATGCGATAAAGTGGTAATGCACAACAAACAAGAGGGTAACTGTTGCAGCGACTAGCGAGCGAACTCAGCAGAACGGCACCTGTTAGAACGACAGGTGCAAAACCCAGTGGTAAAGGTGAGCTCAAACTGTGGCCTTTTTACGCAACACAACAGTCAACATCATATCGCAGGATAAGGATCGTTTCTGTGAATGCCGTGAAATGAACGTGACACACTATCAAGCTATGTATATCTCGTGTGTTTCTGCGATGTGGCAGCAGGTCTAAATGGTAAAGACGGAAGGGCTTAGTGCCAACACGTTGGGGGCGTGGTAGTGTTTGTGCTGTGAAGATAACACAGTAAGGGTCATAGAGTTACCGTCTGACCAACCTCAGATGTCTGGACTCGACACGGGTACGAGGGTGATAAGGGGGGGGGGGGGTATCGTCCTTTGGAATTGAGCTTTAAATGATATCGAAGAGAAATGACACAGTAATTAAAATAAGTATGAAATGAAAAATACGGACGGTTAGCATACCTCACCATAGGACCATACATTTAGCCACAACGACCTCCGAAAATCCGCACAGCACAATGGCAGCCTCGACAGCCACGAAAACACGTGCTAGGCATATGCCAAAATAATCAAACATTCACCCACTTTCCTTGAACCTGAATACCATTTGGCCATAACCATTTGGCCATTTGGCCACCACCTGAATACCATAACCTAGTCAGCGCGACACCCGTGGCCCGTGGCCAGCTGGCTGGTGGTGCCAGGTGTCCGATTAGCACGTGCTTTAGGCGCATTTTACAAACCCAATTCGGAACCACTCGCAAAGGTCGATTTCGCGTTAGCACGTGCGTTAGGCGCATTTTATAAACCCATTTTGGAAGAACTCGCCAAGATCGATTTCCTGAAAAGCAAAGCGCGGAAAGTCGAATAGGTCCTTTTGAGGTCAACGTTTGACATCGCTAACTTGCCGGAACTAAATATCGAATTGCATCTAACATCCACCTGCAACCAGAATGGAAATTGTGTGTTCCAGAGCAGTGTCCAGATTGATGCTTCCAAGTTGCAACTGCCGTCGGCCTGCCAGCCTCTTGCCCGCAGCCACGGTCCCAGGCGCCCTTTCTGCAAGCCTTTCTCGAATTCAGTCTCGCCTCAGGTACCATATCTGAATCCGGGAGCTTGCATAAGCAATGCAGTGTCTAGCTGAGTGCCAAGCTTTGCTCAGCTTTCACGGGAAGGTTTATATGCCTTTGAGACGATTGTGCCCAGTAAAATGCAGGAAGACTTTGCCGGGTATGGCACCAACCGTCCACAGGGAATAAACCCGGAGACTAGCCAAACACAATGATGACCTTTCAGAGAACTGAATAGACGAAAGCTTGACTCAGTCGGCTGAGACGTTATAGTCAAACGAGCCCGTTTTCATATGCAAAGATTCAGGTAAAAAGATTATCAACCATGCATTTGGGTGGCCTTAAATTGAGATGAAGCATATACTTCCATAAATGTCCGAGGATAATATAAATGTTTAATGCGCATTTGATCATAATTCTTAGTTCGGTGACATTCGCGCTGATATCGTCTGCTCGCGGGCTCCTCACATGATAAAGTTAGACAGCAAACAAATAGCTCGTGCCCATAAATGAGATGTGGTGTTCTCTAGCACAGAAGCCACGTGCTGTATCGTGAGCAGGAAAATCCACACAGCAAAACCATCAGCTCCGTGATAAAAGGCACGAACTCACGATTCTGGCAAGGCCCTATATAGAAGGTATGCTCATTAGGCCGAAGCAGCGATTTCCGTGACGTCACTGGTACGAAGGGTCGGACGGCTGTAATGCAATCCTATGGAAAATGACCCAACTTTAGGGCTCTCCCACATAGCTGCCAACCTCGACACTAAGGTAAAAGTTATATCACATAAAAGCTCAAATCAAGACGAACAAGAAACCTATGTGACGTTTTTACGCATTACTAACGGCTTAGACTCTATTCAAGTATATTCAGAGCTCTGCACAGGCCCATGTCACTCCACTTTTGATGACATCATAAGGGGGCCACAGGACAATTAATGGCGCGGTGCGCCACAATCGCTCCCAAGCTACTGGCCAACAGCTGCCATTTTTGAAAATATTATTTTGAAATAAAGTTTCAAGTAATGAAAATATTGTAATAAAGTTGTAACTTAAATCTATACCATATCTAAAAACTTACTGAAAAATGATTTATCCATAGTAAAAATATAAGCTCGATGCGTTTTTACGTTGCTTTTATGCTGTTGCAGAGGGTTTTTAAATCGTCTATATCTTCAAAACCGGCCATTTCTTAGCATATCGCTGCTCTTTTTTGTCGCTGGAAAATTAGTTGGGCTTTCCATTGACATCAACGGCTGAGCGGTATGTGCAGAGTGCCATCAATAATCTTCAAATGAAGTTAGTCATTTTTACGTTGCAAAGGAATGGAGTACCCCTTGCGAGCATCAGGGATGACGTCACTCAGGATCTGTCTCTGATTGGTCGGCGGGGGAGTGACTGTACCTTCTATAGATGGCCTTGGCTCTGCATAACCTCACTTTTTCTGCCGTCAATGCCACTACAAATGTCTAGTCGGCGCACGTGCGCTTGTCGAGCGGGGACCACCAGTCGGGCGATTCAGAGCTGCCGCCCAATCAGAACGCCGCAATGCCGTGACGTCATTGGTCGCACACGACACGTTACGGAGATAGGGATGAGACAGCCCTGGATTCTGGCATGGCTTTTGCCCTGCCGGATTGAGAGGAATTGGAGGGAAGTTTTACGAGTCAAAATGAGCACTGTGCAGTGTGCACAACAGCAGTTACCGCGACCTTCCAATGCCTCTCCTGAAAAAGACAGCTCTTTTGACTGGCTCATACTCAAAAGAAAAGGGACATCTGATACTAGATTGGTGCAACTAATTATTTTACCATATCACCTTCCATTTCATGCTACCACCTCATTAACATCTCTTATCACACTACCACACCAATTGTGCGCCATCGCATCAACCTTATCCTCCAGCGACGCTTTGGGAAACGCTTCTAAGCTCATCCTCCGCACCCACCAGCCGTTACGGTATAAATAGCTAATTGGATGTGGCGGGATGATTAATTGGTCGGTTAATTAGTGTCAGATAGGCGATATTTCTCCACCCGTCGGACTGGAGGAGCTCGATATCGCCGATATTGAACCGTGCGATGTTGAATGGATGAAATGCAACGATGCAATGCGAGCACTAGATGACATGATGTTTGTTATGGACTAAATTTAAAAAGAAATGCTTTGGGACTCATAAATATGCTTTTGGTTTCATTAATTACTGATCAAGGTTGATTTGCCGACGGCGTAGTACTTGCCCTTTGATCTGTTGCGCTTGCACATTTACAAACATAATACTCAGGTCTTAACTGGTGCACCTAGAGTAAATTTCTGCCCGGCGTGCTTGTTTAAATTAGATCGTCTCGATAAGCTACACAGTAGCCCACTAAACACGTCCCTCAATGGGCGGTCTTCTTATAAAGCCAGCACCAGCTGTTTCTCCGCATCAAACCAGCTTTTGTAGCAGCTGTTTTTCCGGCTGCGCCACTGCCAGACACTCGTAATTCAGCGCTGCTGGCACGCGCCGAGCCGCCCCGGCCACCGCCGCGCCGACCAGCTGACGGGTCGTGACTGCGCCTCATCACGCGACTACACTCCATTATTAGCTGTACATTTAGCCGATTAGTCCAATGTGAGTCGCCACCAGTCGTCCCAGCAACTAATCATCAATAACTGCAATCACTAACCAACTAACTACCACCCCTGTGACTGAGCTGAGATCCTTGGCGGCGGCCTAGCACGGCTGATTAGAATCAGAACCGGTTGATTTGCACCTATTGCAGTGGTGTCTCAGGGGGGCCGATTTATCAGGCACCGCCTGGGGGTAGAATTGGTTCATTGGGACCGGAATGGTCAGCGCGGGACTTATATGGAGGGTTAGTGTGTGCTGGTGACCTGTCGGAGGTGTGGCGCTGGGGTGGGTAGAACTGAGGCCACGGCGGGTTCCATGACGGTTACTGAGGGTTCCATGACGGTTACTGAGGGCTCCACAGTGGTTACAGGGGGTTCCTTGACGGTTATTGGGGCATCCATAGAGGTCACGGCGGGTTCCATGACGGCCACAAGGGTTTCATGAGTCATGACGGTCACAAATGTGCCAGGACAGTCACAGCGGTCTCACAGCGGTCACAGCGGGTAACATAGGGATTGTTACGGCAGCACCACTCGCCTCATGTAACACGCTCATGCCCAGCTGGTTGGATGAGTTGAAATAGCAATACGTAAGAAAGCAGGATATCAATGGTTGGAAATGCAACGCAAATTTGCCGTGCGCCGTGCCTGGGCAGTGGGCAGACACTCTGTTTCTCAATCTCCTAACAAAGTCAGGCTATTTTGTGTCATGTCCGGTAACTACCCCGTCAGCCAAGTAGGTATACCCCCCCCCCCCCCCCTAGTCATTTATAACAACAAGAACCAATCGCTTTGAAACTGAGGGTGATTGATCAATGATCAGTGCATCAGCGCATCAGGGCAGCCAAAAAGGATAAATGGCCAATGATTGCGTTGCTTTTACCTAGGTTGAACAAATCCTCTGCTGTCCTTTACAAAAATATTCGGTAATGGCTATTGGCATGCGTTGTTCGATTCAATACTGTCATTCCTCTAAGCGTAGGCATTTGTTGAAACGTGCTGCCATCTCTACGGCTCACCCATTACCATACCGATCATTTTCTCAGCAGCTGTAATTCAATCTTCTGCAGCGGGCACGAGCTTAATATTCTCACAGACCCGCCATCTGATCCTGATCTGCTGCTAGCAGCTTTTGCTGCTCGTAAAAGCTCAGGTCTGCTGACTCAAATGTATCCAACATTACAAGCACACGGAGCTTACATTCGCTCAGCCCTGCTGACTTTGACGTATCCAACACTCTAGTCTATATTTACGACAAACAGTGCACTAATCTTGCATTCGTTCAGATACTATGGCTAAGAAGCATCAGGATTAGAAGCATCCACAAGTATCCGATCACAAGTGTCCAGATAAGAAACCCCCTGAACTATCCGCGCACGCTCAGAAGAATTCCGACTCGCACAATCAATGGAATGCCCGTCGGACAAACGCAGGCTCACAGGACCAATCACTGAGTCCCCCGCCGTCTGTGCTCGCATTGTTTCAGAATGCGTGGGTCGGTGAACAGGAATAACAGCCCAGCGTAGCGCATTATCGCTTGTCAGCGCTCCGGATGGTCGGATTTGTCCGAACCAACCGACCGAGGCAATGCGAGACGACTGCGCAAAGGCGCGTGCAGTAGATGCGCTTCAGTAAAATAATGGCGCTAGAGTATGGCAGCAGTACAGCACCAGAGTTACGCAGCTGAGCTGTAGAGAGCAACAAAATGCGGTGCTGCATGATTGATTAATATTTAACGAAAGACAGATACCTCACCAGCGCAAAAAGTACAGCCATGTTTCCCTCTGGCTGGCATTGGTAGAATCATACCAGCAGTCTCGATGAATTCATCTTATGGCCCTCTCATATGGCCGTACATAAGACTAATCGAGTGGGCCTCACGCCAAGTGCTGTTGTGGTAGAGCTATTTGTCATGGCTTCACACGATGCCAAAATATAATCCGTTTTCATGCCACATCAGATCAAACCAGCTCAGAGCGCTTGTTCAATAACATGTCAGACACTGACAATTTTATAAATCCTCAAAGTGTTAGAGCTATGCAACAGGCCCTGCCAAATGGTTGAACATTCAAGAGGCGATCATTCCCAAAAAGGGAAAGTCGAGATCAAATATAACGCCAACTGAACGGCCGCGCCAGAAATAGAACGACCCTTGGGCTATCGAAGACTTATGGGAGATCGGGCTCTTCTTCATTCTGCAGGGTTGTAATTTCTGCAGCCATTGTAATATATTGACTACATGGCTAGACAAGATAACGATTAGCATCGTTGGAAAGGGTCAGGCCTATAATTGATATTGTACTTATGTAATTGATTCAGTGGGCACATTAAGAACGACTCATTTGATATATGTGGATTGTGGACTCCTTCCAAATAAATGATGTTATACATACATTGCTAATATTTATAGCAAAATGTAAAATCTTGAAAAATATAAATACCGCATCAGGAACGCATAATGTATCTCCATATACTGGGTATAATCTAAGTAGACGCCAGCTTTATACTTTCACATGCCTGAGGTCACCCTTTTGTCTGCTGCGTTGCCATGGAAACTGTCATTTATCTTGTCTTCTTTCTTGCACGACTACACCGTCACTACCATCCCTTGACACACGCATTACTCAATCACGCCTATCACAACTGCTTCGTATCGCCTCACTCCGATCCCTACCGAGCAGAAAATAGGCATCGACAGACGCACCGCACAAAACAGACCGAGAACTCCCGCAGAGGAGCTCCGGATCTGCACCAGCTGGGTCGGTCTTTAATCCCTATCTGGGAGCCATCGATCCGACCAACTCGTCTCCTCCGAGTGGGCTGAACTTCTCTCTGACAGAGCTGAGGTCGGAAGGACGGAGCGGACTGAGTCGGCACGGGGTGAAGGTCCGAGGTCGTCAGTGTCAGGGGTGCTGCAAGGTAGGGCATTTTGCCCGTATATTTGTCATTTGGCACTTCTCACGACTACCAGAGACGGTTTTTAAAGTAATAATTAGCTTTTGTTATAGTCATTGCACATTAGCTGAAAAAATATCAGACAAATCGAAGTGACCTATCGATTCAAGCAAGAAGCAAGTAAGCCACATTCCAAAAGTCTAAGTAAGGCTAAGCGATGCAATGATTATAAATAGCATTCCAAATCCCCCATTTAAACAAAGAACGTCCACCGCTTTTATGAATAAAGAACGTGAAACTCCAATTCTCTCCTAAGGATTTTAGCCTCTCACATTGTTCTTTGAGCAGACATAATGAACGAGAGACGAGTGGTTAAAACTATTCCGGACCTATCCCGTCTGTCCACCTCACAGAATTGTGTTCTGTCGGTCTTGCTGACGGCGCTCACTGACCACATCAACGGTTGACGATGAGGTCAACTGGCGTGACATGTCCGTCGAGTTAATCTAATGACTGCGGTAAACGAACCTGGACAGAAAATCACTAGTAGGACGATATCCGGCTGAGGATCAGATTATCTAGAGGTCGCACTGGATTGACGCCTGGCGGCTTGCTGACAGTAGCCTTGGACAAAAAGTAAACAGACTTTGGAGCAGCAGAAAACCGCGAATGAGACTGATCAGGAATGAGTAATGTACAACAAGAATACCTAGTTGAATTAGACTTCAAATACCCAGTTCAATATCAAGCGGAGAAAAATACAAAATGCAACAAAAAGGGACTGTGACAGCACCATCGAACCAACACATTGACGTTAGCACGATGAATATCAAGAACAAAGCAATGCACTGTTTTCGAAAAAAAAATGCATCCCTGGCTATAACCAGCCTCGAGACAATCACAGGATACAGAAATCATTGATCGTTCATAAATATCTTGCTACATGACTAACTGAAACTAATTTCGACTTTTCGATTAAATAAAATCAAGCTGCTGCATCCTGGCGATGACATTTAGCGGAGATAAGGCGTATGACACATCCGGCGCACGTTAGGCTCAGCCGCGCCGGATGCAATCTAATGTCGTCAATATATGAAGCAATCTCACGGCCACCTGACGACAACGTCCGATTTAACGTCATTTAATTATCTACTGATGGCGGCGAGGTATTAACTGGTAATAGAATGACTATCTCAAAACCATTCTAATTTTGAAATAATCCTACTTCCATAGGCGGCGGAACGGGGAGGGCACCGGGACACCGTGCCCCCCTCTGATTTTGGCATTTTAACATTAGCCCTATGGGCGTTGCATGGAAAGAATAAGACCAAAAGTCGGCAGTGCCCCCCCCCCCCCTTAAGTGAGGATGTTCCGCCGCGCTACTGCCCTACTTCGCATGAAGATTGGGACCATCCAGGTATTTTGCATTTTCCAGCTGACACAGATAAGAGGAATATCTTCAACATCTGTAATATTTTCCCTCAGCTTATATCTTTCAAAAACCTACTTTGCAAGAAGGAAGAATATATAACAATCACCCAGATTGAACATCCTCTTCCTAAACCAAAGGTTCTCCCCGGGTTCTCCCCGCTACCCCCCCCCCTCCCCCCGGGAGATACACCGCCCCAATCCAACCCCCCGCCATCAAACCGAGTGACCTTTCCCAGGACGGATCTCTTCTCTGCACGACTGAGAGCCACCGTCCGGTAACAAGGTTCTGTCTCTACCGATCAATGGCTCTCTCTTCAAACGAGCCTGGCTAGACCGTGCTCGCGGTCAGAGAAGCAGTGGGACGGTGTTCCGCGAGCGGTGCTCCAGTCGGACGGTGTTCCGAAAGGTGCTCCAGTCGGACGGTGTTCCGCGAGCGGTGGTTGACCTGACCTGGAGACGGCTTCCGTGGGGTGGTTGGGGAGACACAGTGGGGGGGGGGGATGACGGTCACTGTCTGTGTGTCTGTATGTCAGTGACTGGCTGGCTGGCTGCATCTGTCTGTGCCTATGCCGGCGTCTGTGCCAATCTGTGTATCTCATGCCTACCCATAGGCGCGGGAACCGGAGGGGGAAGTGGGGGCAGCTTGCCCCCCCCCCCCTAACTCTGGGCCGTACAACTTTGAGACAAAATACCGCATTTGTATGCAAATGTTTTCTTTTTCTGTTGAAAAAGCCAAGGGATGAAAATGAGTGGCCTAAAACCGGTGAGAAAACTATATTTGGGGTACCCTAGGATGATGTGTATTATGGTGTGCCCCCCCCCCCCAAAGTAGTTCCCGCGCGTCTGAAAGTAGTTCCCGCGCCCCTGTGCCTACCTGTGTTATGTGTATTTAAGCTGTATTTGTACCATTTACCATTTCCCAAATGGCATGTGTCTCCCTGCCTATCTGTGTGTCTAAGCTGTATGCGTGACCAACCATTCAAAACCAACTCGTGTTTAGCTCACCAATATGAATTCAGTCTAAATTCCTATAGTAGATCGCATTGTATCGTAACAGTCAGTGAATCGTAAAATAAACGCAACCTTCAGGGTGGTCGTCAGCTGCAATTTGAAAAACAAGCCCATTTAGCCGCCCAGTAATGTCGCAGCCGCCACAAATTGCTAACGTTCCGCGCGTAACTTCAAGACATCGTTGTTTCCCAATTCAGCTGACTGAAAATCAGAGAGACCAGGCGATCATCGGGACGGAAATCGTATTTCATAAAAGGTTAGGCCGAAATGTATCAGCCAATAGTGTGATAGGCTTGCCGTTAACAGTCTTGACAGAATCATCTCCGGCATTTAGCCCTGAAAGCTCTGGAACGGTGTAATATGGCGCATATGATGTGATGGGTTACTGACCTGACCTGACTCGGTCTGAATATGCCTACAACAGAGCCTGAGAAGCCTCTCGCAATAAAAGGGAAGGAAAGAAAAGGATGAAAGCAGCAATTTGCAACTCCGTCTGGGTTATTTCTTCCCTAATCCCTAAGGCAAGCCGGAGCAGAATGCAGTCACACAATCACAATCGTGATTGGGCCCACTGCAGCACAATTTTAGAACATCTCATATTCATATTCATATTCATATTCACGTGTATTTGGGCAATCCCGAATAAGCTTCAGGCTATTCCTACCCATCGTCAACAGATTAAAAAGGGAATAAAAACAGGAGGACAAGCCTCACACACACGTCTCACACACTCTGAAATGCACTCACTCATCAGCCTCCGGACTTATCTCCGCAAAGGAGCTCGGCTCGCCCCAGCGTTTCTCCTAAGGTAACATTTCAACTGCCTTGAGAAGGGGGCACCTGGGAGGTGGCGAAGGTTTAGTGGTAGCGTGTTATAGAGGGCAGGTGCACGGATAGAAAAGCGGCGCCTCCCCATTTCAGTTCGGGATCGAGCGACAAAGAGGTCACTGTCCTGTCTTGTGGGTCGCTCGTGCACATCACCCACAGTCCGGAGCACACAGGCGAGCGAGTCTGGTTCGCCAGAACGTAGAACTTTGTGATCTCAATCAATTCGCCAGAACGTAGATCTCAATCAATCATGTTGTATGTACCTTTCGCACATCTTATCACCCAGTCCGACGCCCGTTCTCAATCAAAATCGCCCCCAGCTAAAGCCACCGCGCTGCTACCGTCGCCACTGCGTCATTATTAGCCACCGCGCCATTCCATTTCGACTCCACCTCTGACAGCGTCCGTCGCTAGAGATTGAAAAGCCGCCCTGTGGTCATTAGATACGATAGCCACGACCCTACCACGCCACAACGGACCTGAACGCCCACCGTCGCCACCGCCCACTCACTGTCGGCCCCGCCCACCCACTGTTCGCCCCGCCCTCGACGTGACCTGACCCGCCCACGGGTGACCTTTGCCGGCCCCACGGCTACCGCTATAGAAACCCGCCCCGCAGCACGGTCTATTCACCGTTCCCAAGTCCGGCCTAACTCTGTAAACAGAGCGAAAGCCGCCAAGCGGACGCCGTATTCATGCGTGTAGCCAACCGTAGCCACAACAACGCGGAAATTCACCAGGCAGTTGAATTTATTTCCAGATATAAAAATGAAGTCGAGGGACTTCACTGTTTCTCAAGAGGTGCAACTAAATCCTTTGGTGCTTTTAAAGTCACATATCTTCGTCTCGCAAAGTCCCAATACCCGTTCAAGAGATATTGGGTCATCTCTTTCAATCTGTAGAGACGCCACAGACCATTTCCCAATCCTCTTGCGTCGTTCTAACCATTCGCTACTAATACAATGTCCAGACCAGGTATGGGGTGGAAGGAAAAAGCTCAGGACCTATTCGAAACGCAGCTAAAGGTGTTTTTAGATTGAAAATAGACCCTGATTTACAACAAATCACAAGCTTTGTCTTTTCGTAAAACTTAAAGTGACCATCCCACCTTAACATTAGTTTTGAGTTGAGATAGCCCAATTGGTGGCCATGGCCTGAAAATACCGGTTTGGGCACTCACAACATCAAAAAATGCTTTAACCCGCGCCCGGCTGGGGGTCCTGGATTTCCACGCCCTGCTGGGGGGGGTGTTTGAACACCCCCCCCCCCCTTGTAACTCGGCTCCTGGGCCACGTAGCGATACGCGGAAGGCGGCGTTTGAAAGAGCGTCAAAAATAATGACGAAATCACTTCAGTCAATTTTTCGGTCAGGTCAAAGGTCAGGTCACCAGAGCTCATTGAAGGCAAAATTTCGCCGATTTCCAGGTCAAATGTCGAAAATTTCCAAGAAGCCAACGCATAACTCGGGAACCAATAGAGCTACAGCGCCGCGGAAAAGCGCATTCGATAGCCCTATTAACGCCCTTTCTGAGTAATTCTCTCAGATTTGACCTAACGTCAACGGTTTTGCCTGCAGGGGGCAAAAACTGCAAAAATAGCCGATTTTTTCGGAAACAGTTTTTCTTCAATAACTTTTGATCAAAGCCTTGTACGAGCTTACTTTTACCGGCATCGTGTTCCTCTCGTCAAGACGCATCGAATGAACTATAACTTGACCTTGAAAGGTCAACTTGAAAATTTGACCTCAGGTCAAGGTCATGACCTGACCGGAAAGGGTCATGTTGCATATCAGTCGATCCGTATCGTCGAGCTGAACACATCTAAGGCGTTTTCATCGCTCTAGCATGCCTCTATCAAAAGTTATTTGCGAAAAACTGTTAGATAACATTCGTGACCTAAGATGACCTCAGGGCATAAACAAGGGTCACGGACACCATTTTCATGTTTTGTGTGTCTAAACCACTTGTAATTCGGTGTTTGGGAGTGTTTATAATGTCTTTCGTCCAAAAGAGGCGCATTTCAATTTTCTCCCATTGACTTATAATGGGGAGGTCGCAAAATTGACCTGACCTTAGGTCATCGATATCAAAATTCTGAGATATACATTTTGTACATGCTATTGCTCTTAGCAATCGCTGAAAGTTTCAAAGCGATCGGTCGCTCGGTGTAGCTATGACAGACATTGAAACTTTTTATGAGGTGAGGTCACTTCAAGTGACCTGGTGACCTGACCTTGAATGACCTTGGTCTGAAATTTAACAACATATGTAGAATTGATGTATGATAAGGTGTACCAAAAACGGCGGCGCTCCGCGCCGCCGTTTTTGAGATATTCGCGAAAAACCACAAGGGGGGGGGTGTTCAAACACCCCCCCAGCAGGGCGCGGGTTAATTCGGAGATATGCAATTTCAAACTTGCAGTTTTCGGATTCTAAGGGGCTAATGCATTGGATTGCCCCCTTAGAATTTGTGACGTCAGCGGAGATCTAACGATTTTTAAATCGTAGACTAAAACCATCGTTAACACGTGGTGACTGGTGGCATACACTGCTTTGCGCGCCACGACTGCCGCACTTCGAGGCTGCCAAATTATTGCTTCCAAATAAGTCGCTAGGAACAGCGGAGATCCCAAAAAGTAAACAAAAGTAAAAACCTAATATCTTTAAGCCCAGTGAATATTTTTCGGTGACATTTGGTAGATATTCATTTTTTATCTTTCCGAGCCAAGCGACATCACTTTTATGCCAAAGCATTAACTTTTTTGAAGGTGGGAGGGTCCCTTTAACAGGCTTAGCAAACTTAAGACTCAGGGTGCAGATCGAACGATTGGGTATAAGAAGTGCACATTTTACGTTCGTGTGCTCTAAGCAACCACATACAGCTATTGCAAAACCAGAGGCGTTCATGGCGCAGATTGCGCTGAAAATATCACAGAGCCTAAGCAGCTACGATAGATACACTGGGATTATGGGAAACCCCATGTTATCGGGAGTTCTGCGTAATCTTACATGTGCTGCAGGGTATATTAGGGCGGCTACAAGTGCACAGATTGGTAGAGATTGACTGCAAGAGGATATGACGCCCATGTGAAGTGTGGCATGAGCTAGCCCACCTACTCTAAATGTGTACTGTGCAATGGGTTTGTGCCTCAATTCTTTTCTCAATGAGGCCGATGTTGAGTCTGATTTGCACAAAGTTTCAAATACATTTGACGTAAAAATTCTGATTGTTTTATTTACAGGGAGCAATCTTCTACACCTCTTTTTATGTTAACCCGGCGGCCGCTGGGCCTCCGCGCCACCCGCCGGCCGCTGGGGGGGGGGGGGGCATAAAGTTGCCCCCCCCTTTACTTCTGCGACGATATCGTCGCAACGCGAAGAGATAGAGAAGCGAAACTTTGCACACATCTTCCTGAATACCTAGCCGAGGTTGTGTCCAAATTTGGTGTCGACCCCATTTCAAATGACGTCACAGTGACGTCATAAGTGAAATTATAGATTTGCGACTCTCATATTCCTCACGATACATCACATATATGGGACCGAATATAAAGGGCCGATTATTGGCAAGAAACTAGATGGAAGTGTAGTAAGATGTTTTAGGATGACAGTAGGTGCTGTCTAGTTCATTTACAGTCGAGTTTCATGCTCAGCGTCATCAGAAACGGTCCATATCGGAAAACGACAAAACTTTATGACGTCACTGTGACGTCATCTTAGGTGCTACAACCACCAAACTTTGCTCAAGCAATGCCTAGGTATTCATTTGAAGCTATGCCAAGTTTCACGTTCGTAGCTCATCAGGTTTCGGAGATATTTCACAAAACGTAAAGGGGGGGCAACTTTATGCCCCCCCCCCCCCCAGCGGCTCGTGGGTTAATGTCTGTATGCAGATAATACAGATATTACGTAACGGCGCTGCACGTAAAACAAAATTCACCATGCAATGTAGCCTACTATTGAAGCTCGTCGTATCGCACTTGGAAATCACTCAGATAGGTAGCCTGTTGAATTCAATGAACATAAGTATCTCACAACATCACACATCCACTGTACCGAGTGATCTCAGGTCACATCCCTGACCTTCACAGGCCGACGGAGGCCCGCGCCCATCACGGACCGCTATCAGCAACTGCACAAAGCCTTCAGTCGGCAGAAGCGAGTGATACAATCGGACCGCTCATCACCAAAGGTCTACCAGGATTCCTGTGGATCTCCGTGGTTCCTAATGGATTCGAGGGAACCTGAGGATCTAGGGATTCCACACAGTAGCGGCACGAGGCATTTGCTTTGGAAAGTATTTCCACACCTATTTCCTTATGAAGTCCCCCCCCCCCCAAGTATCTCTCAAAGACATCTCCCAGGAATTTTTTCAAGCATATCTGCCCACGATATATTTACATACTGCCAAGCTATCTTCCCAAGATACTTCTCAAAGGTACGTTTTAAAAATATCTCTCCGAGCTATCTTCCCAAGATATCTCGTCCAGATAGCTTACCAAGATCTCTTTTCAAAACATTTCCCCCATGCTATCTCCGACGATATCTCCCCAAGGGAAGAAGCAGACAGCCCGGGTCTCCCGAGAGATGACCTTCGCGCGAGTGTGGCAGTTCCGATGGGTCCACCGGAGGTTACCTAAATGTCAGCGAGTTCACCGAAATCGGACCCGCAAATGATAAATGAACACCACAGCAGAAATAGATGGAGCCTGAGAGATGAACTCTGCATTATACGGAATCATTTCACTGTTACCAAAACACAACTGGAAACCAAACGTGAGCTAGAAATATAGGTAGGTAACTTATTAGTTCTCTAGTATATAAATGACGCCTTTTATCATGGACAGCTTGCCGCTTGGTAAGTAAAGTAGCCATGTATCGCGATCATATTCCAAGATACACCAACATAAACATACGCCCGCAGCTCCTTCAAACCTCCACACCTCGCTCAAAGCTGCTCAGTGAATGGGCGAGGTGCAAATCCCTACAAGATTACGGAAGCTGTACAGAAGCCGTGTAGGCGCACTTGAGTACTTCGTTGAGTGTCTTAGTGGTACGGGGTAAGTGACACACAGAGAGGATCAAAGTGCGAAAAGGGTGACAATCTAGCACTTGGTCGTGCGCTTATAATAGGAAACATAAGCCGACTGCTATTGAAGGCGGTTTGCCGATTCGACACACTTTCCTATTGTTCGTGGTTTCAATTATTTTGATAACAGCTTATGTCGTGAATGAGATGGAAGTTAGAAACTCGAAAGGTAAGTTAGATACAGGTCGGTAAGCAAATTACAGTCCGTTCGCAGGGCTTTAAGTTGAGCTGAAATTCAGCCCACTCAAACTAAAGTTTGACAGGTGTTGATTGCTTCGTTAGGCTGGTAAAAGCCGAGCTTATTTTGGGCTTTGTAAGGGAGAGATTATTTGAGAGCTGGCGTGTTGGCTCAATATGCTAAACATGTGCAAGCCAAGATAACTTTTGATAGTACAAACTGAGTTTAAGACGGTATGCGGGCCGTGGTAGGCCCATTTACGGAAGTTTCCCCTAGCCGATTTGCAATGTGGCACGGCAGCTGGCTGAAGACTTCAAATGTCTTCATATTTATTCCCTAGCGTTTCTGATAACTGGCGCAAGGCCGATTATTCCATCAGAGCAATTCATACCCTGTCAGATTATTTGCATTTTATCGCAAAATCACCGCACCTGCATTTTACAGCCTCGTTACCTGCGCCAGCCTCCATCAGTTAGTGCTGCTGTTTTACATCTTCATCAAACCCGGCTGCCGTTATGAGCCGTTAGAGCTGACGGATTTTAAACACCACCCCAATAAACATTCAGCCTCACAAGAGAGCGTCCGTGCTCCACCTCCAATAAACCCTCTCTGCTGATGTTATCCAACCTTGCAACTATGTGTCAAAACTCTTGACGACACTGACGATTAAACACACCCTCCAAGAGTGACGCCAAACTCAAACACCACCTCCCGGTGTGTTTGACGGGTGCCATTTCGGGCGGTCCAGCGCGGACACTCGTGACCGGTCAATAAACGAGACGACTATCATCACCGGCTGAATTTTACAAACTCTGTCTGCCCGGAGCACGGACGGCTTACTAACAATGGCGTGGAGTGGCCCTGCGCCCGTGCTCGAGTGGACGGCCGGGGAAACGGAGCTGTGGGGAGAGAGAGAGAGAGAGGGAGGGATGGAGAGAGGGAGGGAGAGAGGGAGGGAGGGAGAGAGGGAGGGAGGGAGGGAGGGAGGGAGGGAGAGAGGGAGGGAGGGAGGGAGAGAGGGAGGGAGATGGAGAGGGAGAGGGAGTGAGAGAGAGGGAGAGAGAGGGAGGGAGGAAGAAAGAGAGAGAGAGGTAGAGAGAAAGAGGTGGAGAGGGAGAGAGAGGGAGAGAGGTGGAGAGAAAGAATAGCAATGAACATCAAACATATAAAAGAAAGGTGCTAGGATTGAAAGATAATGGATTCTAGGAAAATGATGAAAAATGCACTTCAAAGACAGAAAAACCAAAGAAATAATCCAGAAAAGAAACCAAGGAGACTATAGAAAAAATAAGTATTAATCACTCGTCAAAAAGTTCTCGTCTTATAAATGGTAGGCTCCACCACCGCTGATTATAAAGCAGTAAATGGTGGAATGAATATTCGCATCAGTACCTAACTGGTAAACTGGTAGCCACTAAAACCATCTGGGCTAATCTGACACCGAGACTGGATTATCGGAAAGCCACAGGCCTATTTGCTCGCCAGTTCGGTACATACGGTAGCAAGCTTATCAGTTCGGCCTTATCGGTGACATACGTCTAACGATCAAACAAGGCAGCCGGATACAATATTCCCCGTGTTTAAAAGCCTGATCAATAGTAATAATGCAGTCTTATCGATTGATGAGAGATAGAGGAAACAGCTGTTTGGGACCCTAATATGTTAAAGGGTTAACCCGGCAGGCGGTGGACCTCCTGGCCACCTTCCGCGCGGTGGGGGGGGCATTATTTGCCCCCCGTATCTCCGAAACTACTGGACGGATCCGGAAAATTCAAACGGCGTTCGATAGCCCTGTCAAATTTGTCGAAGGAAACCAAATTTCATTGACCTCGAGGTCACCGATGACGTCACAGGTCAGGTCAAAGATAAAATGTTTCACCGTTCACGGGGCTTCTAGGGAAAGCGCTATAACACCGAGTAAAACGCATTTTGTCGAAAATCAGCGATAGGGCGTCAGTTGTCTAGTACATATGTTGCTATTAGAGGCCACTGGTCATACCAGGTCGGGTCACAGGTCAGGTCACCAAAGGTCACCAAGGGTCACCCTCACCACATGAACCCAACTTTACTATGGTTGTGAGATGCATGTTTTATGGCCAGTTTTTCATTTCCAACTCAATGGTGTTGGTTATAAGACCATCAGGTACGGTTTAGGTCACTTTCTGGTGAAGGTCAGGTCAAGGTCAGGTCAAAAAAGTCAAATTTCAAAGTTGATATTTTTGCAAAAATGGGTATTGATTCGATGCAGCTCGTCACGGGAGTCTAATGGTGGTCTTTGTTTTGCGCTACGAGGTCTAGAATCGCTAAAAATTGAGTTTGAAAATTTGACGTCATCAATTTTAAACAGTTTTTTCGCTATAACTTGGCCAAAAAAGAGGTATCGATCTCAAATTTGGTATGTAGATAGAACGCGGTAGGAACTATCACATATATTCCGGTTTTTTCGAAATTCAAAAAACTTTTATGATTTTTTGGCTATTATATCCAAAAAATCTACTTTTAGATTTTGGGGGGTCAAAATCCAAAAAATTCGAAAAACCGAAATAGCAGTTTTGTAGCCCTTTTCATTCCACACCTTTTATGTCTGAAACATTTTTCTGTATCTCTAAAGCTGTAGGCCTGACAGCTCTTCCCGCGAGCCCTTTTTTGGTCGAAAATGGCAGAAATGACGTCACTCTGACGTCATTAGCGGCCAACCTATCATACCCTTTGGAAAAAATTTTGGTCACCATGTGCGCTAGCTACTCCCAGGAGGGTACTGAAAGTTTGGTGACGATCGGCGCAGCGGTTCTCGAGATATATCGAAAAAAACTAAAGGGGGGGGGGCAAAAAAATGCCCCCTCCCCCACCGCCTGGAAGGTTAAATACTCGTAAGCTTCAACGTAAAATACCTTGGCATGTTATGCTGCTAAAAATAAAATATTTGACGGATTCATCTGCAAGGGTCAGTTCATATAGCCATTTTCAAAATCGTCATCTCTCTCTCTCTCTCTCTCTCTCTCTCTCTCTCTCTCTCTCTCTCCTCTCTCTCTCTCTCTCTCTCTCTCTCTCTCTCTCTCCTCTCTCTTCTCTCTCTCTCTCACTCTCTCTCTCTCTCTCTCTCTCTCTCTCTCTCTCTCTCTCTCTCTCTCTCTCTCTCTCTCTCTCTCTCTCTCTCTCTCTCTCTCTCTCTCTCTCTCTCTCTCTCTCCAATTTCCTGTCTCGCGCCGCGTTATTGTTTTGTTGGAGTACCCATCATAATAACCCTTCAATAATTACAAGCACCTGTCGACGATACAGGCCCAGAGCAGGTAAATGATTAACATCCGATCGTTGGGGTTCACGCTTGGAGAGGCCAACAGCAAAATTGCTTCGCGTTGGTAATAACTACCTACCACCCATACCAATGGCAGCTGAAAAAAATGTCTTTTTTTCGCGAAAAAAAACAGCTCAACATTAGAAATTCAGGCCGTTTCAAAATGTCGTTTCAAAATTTAGGCCGTATCAAAATTCAAAATACAAATGCAAAATGCAGTTTCAAAAGCACTGATCCTATTTATAGATTACTAATCATATGATAATCTCTACACTCCACCTCAACACGCAATTCAGTCAGAAATTGTCCGAATTTTTAGAACTTCGACCACCCACCCATACTCAGTCCAGCACTCGAAAATGCCCGCTCACACTTGAGCACGTACCTTTTTGGGCGGCGCTCCTCTGTGTCAATGCCGCTACCGTTCTGCCTTCACTGTCACACTGAATCAGACACGCGACAGCACCCCCGCACCACAGACAGAATTGGCGCAGAAATCACACCACTGGCGCCCAGCCAGGGACGGCCGCAGTTTTCACGGAAACCTCGGAAATCGCCCGAGGCGTTTCCCACGTTTCCCACGTTTTCGTTCCGTTGGAAGTGCCCACGAACACTTTCGTCTCGTTAGGTCTTCGTGGAGGTCTCAGTCGACCAACTAAATCACCTTCTCCTTCGTCAAACGGTCACCAATTCCGAGCTCAAATCGGAATAAGTTTGTTACCGGTTCGGACTCTGCGCTCCGTTAGGGGATTCGACCTTAAGAAGTAGAGACCAAAGTACTTCTCAACGACCTTCTCCACTCTCGGGACCCACAAATCGGATTTATTCCACTGCTGATCACACAGCAGTTTGTCGCTGATGGGTGCACCCCACGGACCACCAAGAGAGTGGCCCTTACCGAGCTGGTACGTCCCCGGCGACCCCTGGCTCGTACCTCACCGGATCACTTCTCTGTCGATGTTCAAACGTCCGACGAAGTCGAACACTGTCACACTTATCAGTATTTGTTGAGGCGTCAGCAATCACATATTCACTCAACACTCCCTCTCTTGGTCCATCACCAGCCAACTTGAACTCCGTGATGCTTCTAAGCTTCCTCAACTCTCGGAAATCCCGTGCCGGTCTGAGCGCTCCCCAGACGCAGCCCGACACCACCGCCGAAATCCGAAACCTCAGACGCTCTTCGCTCACCCCTGTGAAACGTAACACCACGAATTTCGCGGCCGGTACGGAGCAACAAAGTCGTCTCGTCTTCAGTCAGCCTAAGTCGTATTTCATCAGGATCACTTCAAAAATACCCGCAGAGACCACCGTATAGGCCACCGTCAGACCATCCACAGACCACTGAAAGACCACTCACATACCATTCAGAGACCACTGACGAAACCAACACTAGCTGTACCACTGCTGACGGGAGGATCGTCGCCACCGACGGCCGTCGCGGTCGACGCGACGTGACCTGTGACCCGTCGTCGGCGGTCGCCGGAGGCGAACTGCCGGTAGCAGCGGAGGAGGCCGGCGGCGGAGGTAGATCGCGCTCAGTCAGGGGTATCGACGCGGTGCGGCCGTCCGAGCGGCCCGCCGCCAAACTGCCTCCTCGAGCACGCGCTGATACGGGGGGTGGGGGGGGGGCGGTGAGAGAGGATGAGTGTTGACATTTGGTGGATCGATTTTCAATTGCAGATGTCCTTCATGCATGTTTCATGGTGAGGCGAATGGTCAAGGGACCAAAGAGCTTCAGGTAACCTATTCGGATCGCGCTGGAAGACTAAATGAATTGAATTTGAGAAGATGTAGCTTCTGCACCTGCCTGTTGCGTGGATGAATTTCCCAGACTAGTTTGAAATGGTGAAACCACGACGAAATACGCCATGCAATACTTACAAATTAAAAAAGGCTAGCACGAACTATAAGCGAAGTTAATAAGACAGATCGACAATTAAAAATGTTCGCACAGCATACATATCATTTGATGAGAACATTTTATCTGAACAAACGGCGGCATTAAAAAAGGTTGTTAAATTGATATTAAATTGTCCCGCTTGAGCAGAAGTAACAAGTGACAGCCGACAAGCGTCTCTGAAAACAATCGTGGACCAAACAGCTTGATGTCAATCACGAGATGCATCTCTTTGAAAAGAAGTCTGACTCAGAACTGAGAAACCACATGAACAGCGCGTTAGGGATAACTCCAAGGGAATACACATCTTACATAACTATTGCTTGCAAAGAAATAGAACCAATAATATTAAAAAAAAAAATCCTTACAAAATAAGAACATGATGCAAGCTGAGTTTCCACTCACTTATGTAGAAACAGGCGTAAACGGTAAAAGTGGGCCCTATTCTTTATCTTTTTGCAATTTTCAGTCAATTAACTGGATATGATTTAGCGTGTACGTAGTATGGACAGATGATGTCAACGTAGCGCTTGAGATATATTTCAAACGACTACGTCTAAATCTAGCAACATAAGGGTCGGGGCAGATGACCTTCAATATGATCAGCCTACGACACCGAACGCACTGCGGTTCAGAGTTCAACAGTTACTGAATTGTCGGCAGGGCTTTGATCTTCGGGTCCTCAAGCTGCAAACATCGTCAAAGTGCGGCGACTCGGCGACTCTGAAGATTGGTGGCAAACATCCCAGCGTGCCGGAAATCCTAGTTTGGAGTGGATTACGCACGGCATCAGATGTGCCGCACAGATGAAGACACTGATATGCAGACCGTCTATCGGTGGGTTAGGCATGAAAACGCAGATCCGCTTCGTAGGGTAGAGTACCTTGAGAGCATTTTCAGGCATTTTAGAAATTGCCAGAAATGAAGTTGAATAAGTCCTTTATTTTTGCTTATCTGGGACAAGGCTAGTGGGTCAGAAGGCTAGAGCATAGGCGAAGAACAAAACTAATTCGCCTAAAATCGTGGCTCTCAGTAGGCCGTACCTATGCAGAAGTTAATAAAAATGGTATGGAACAAATATCTCATCAAATATCAAATATCATCTCACGCTCTCAGTCCCAGCGGATAAAAACAACACCTAAGAATGATCCGCATAAAACTTGGCAGAAAGCTCGTTCAATTACTTGGTCTGTATAGCTCAGAGGTAGAGCATTGCATAGAGATCTTATAATATAGAGATGCCCAGGTACTAAAAAACCTAACGTTTCTTGGGCGTTTTCTAAGCAAGAAATTACGCTCTTTGAATATCGTGATTTGTGTCTGTACCCTCTTCTAAAAAGAAAATGAATGATTATTATACGTATTTCTTCATTATATGAAGTGTAGAAATAAAGGATCACATTAATCCACTTTAAACGTTTTTTTTTGCAATAATTTCTTATGTTCTCGGACACGTTGGAAACATCCCATGGGATATATATTGGAATGGAAGTTGACGTTGGGATAGCATTGAAGTATCGCTGTATTTTCCAAAGTTAGTTATTTGATTTATAAATTCGGCTCCCGGTACTGGGGTGTATTAAGAGATATCATTGGTTGTGCGGTGAGGTCATCATGAATATTTTAATGTCGATTGTTTGTCAACTTTTTTACACCGTATTATTAGTTCTTCAGTGATGGGTTAATAAGTGTTGTGTTGAAGGATGCGTTGAACAGTCGCCGAACAGCTTCCACAAATTTCTAAGTCTTGAGCAGGCAATGGACGGAAGTGCTCGGAAAACCTGCAGTGGCTTCCAACGGATTGTGACAGGGTATGCTCCTCTCATTTCGACCCTGCCGTGATAAGAACGTATGGTCCCAGCGTTCGATTATTGAAATGTGCAGTGCCAAGAAAAACGGCGTACTTAATTGACCATGCAAGGATGCAAGATGACCAAACATTCTTGGAAGATGACCACACTTATGCCCTACCAGACTATACCTGAAAAGAAGAAATGACGTTTTAGTCGATGCAATTTTTTTTAGTCGATTTTTAGTCGATTTTTTTAGTCGATGCGTTTTAGTCGACAATACAGAGCCAAATTTGCAGAGATGTTTGCCATTGTCGCTCTGTAGCTGAATGCATTGATTGTATCGAGAGTCGAGACAAACATATGTTTTTTTTCTTCAAAACTCCGTCACAAAGATTGCTAATATTTTTACTTTATTGAAGCTGCTTTCAAGACGGGAATCTGGCACATATTTGGTGTAGATTTGGCAAATTAGGTTCATTGTAGCCGTTTTCACGACGGAATAGCGGGTACCTTATAGACACCTGTTTGGTCCTTTGATACCTCAGGAACAGGAATTTTAGTAGTTCTTTATAGTAGGTTTTCCACCTTTCGAATGAGTGGCCCGATACTTTGCTGTTTTTCTACTAAGTATTACAATAATTAATTTTATTTAAGGACTTACCACCAGGGGCGGATCCAGCCGATCCGTTTGGGGAGGGCAAAAGTTTAGCCGACCATCGGCGACCCCGACCCACCACCGTGCCAGTGCAGTGACCAAGTTACTTCACAACGCCAGTTACACCATCTTACCATAAGATGGTGTAAAATGTCTTAGGTTGACCCGTGCCCAGCCGCGCTGGGGCTCCTGGATTTTCACGCCCCTGGTGGATGTTTGAACGCCCTATCCCTTCTAACTCGGCTCCTGGACCACGTAGCAACACGCGGTAGGCGGCGTTTGAAAGAGTGTCAAACATAATGACCAAATTACCCCATCTCTTTTAAGGTCAGGTCAGATGTCAGATCACCAGAGCCCATCAAAGGCCAAATCTGGATAATATTTAGGTCCAGTTTCGACAATTTTTGAAGAACTGGCGCATAACTCGGAAACGAATAGAGCTAGAGCGCCCCAGAAAAGCTAATTTGATAGCACTGTTACTGTTCTTTCTGGATAATGCGCTCAGATTGGACCTAAGATCAACGGTTTAGCCTCCAGGGGAAACTGCCATAATATATAATATTTTTACGGGAACGGATTTTCTGCGATAACTTTTGAATCAAACCTTGTGCGATCTTACTTTTACCGGCATCTTGTTCCTCTCGCGAAGACGCGTCGAATGAGTTATAATTTGATCTTAAAAAGTGGACTTACAACTTTGACATTTGGTCAAGTCATGACCTGACCGGGAAAGGTCGTGTTGCATATCAGTCGATCTGTATCGTAAAGCTGAACACATCTAAGGTGTTTCTATTGCTCTAGAATGCCTCCAGCAGAAGTTATTAGCGAATTGCTGCAAACTATTGCATATCTTTCGTGACCTGAGATGATCTCAGGGACATAAGGAGGGGTCACGGGTGCTATTTTCCGGTTCACTGTGTGCTGTTTAGGTTGTAACTCGGTATTGTTAAGAGTGACGTTTCTTATAAATTTAGCACGAATGTTTGAAAGTGCGGATTGACGGGAGCGGGAGCCTACGCTAAGCAGAGCTTGTTGCGTAGAGCCCCACCCCTACCGTCCGATCGCGTAATTCCGGGTGACAGGAGAATTTAGTTTAACGTTTAACGATGCCAATGTTTTACGTGCCCTTCGAAGCCGGACACGGCCTGTCCCACTCCTGACTTTGAATGGCTGCGGCTGCTCCCACCAACCTCAGACCATCCCCGTCAGGAGTCTCAAATATCGAGCGCCGGAGCGATTCAAACCCGGGCTCTCACTACCGGGAGTCCACTGCTTTACCAACTGAGGCCTGAGCTACCGGACAGGAGGTTTGCCCAAAAAGGTGCCTTTCAATTTTCTCTTATTGACTTATAGTGGAGAGGTCGCAAAAATGACCTAGCCCTAGGTCATCGATATAAAAATAATGTGACTAACATTGTGTACATAGGTACTGTTACCCTTATTAACTGCTGAAAGTTTCAAAGCGATCCGTCACTCGGTGTAGCTATGGCAGGCATTGGAACTGTTTTTAGGTTATGTCACTTGACGTACAGCTTAGTGACTTCGTGACCTTGAGAGACCTTGGTCTGACATTTTCAGAACATATGCAAAAAATAGGTATAAAATGGCGGCTAGTCACGTCGCCGTTCTTTTACGCGGAACGCTCCACAGCAATGAGGCTCCCAACAAATGACGAAACTGTGGATTGCTTAGGTAATTTCGAATATAGGGTGGTGGGCGTCTTACCCGACTGGGCATCTTGCCCCGTGTTACCCCACACCATGGCCATTGGCCACACTGCATATGCTTATGCATGCATTCAGTTCAGGGGGTTCAATCTAATATCAGCATATCGACCCAAAATATCAGCAGCCAGTGGTCAGCTCCTTCCTTCGGAATGGCCGTCACGGAAAGAAGCCCTGCTTTTCGTCCATATAGGCATCGACGCCGTATTAGATTTGCTCATCGCTACATGCTTTGGGAGGGGCAAAAAGATAGTCTTGCCCACACGATTTGGCTTTGGGGAGGGCAAATGCCCATTTTGCCCTCCCCTGGATCCGCCACTGCTTACCACTCACGTACACCTATGAAGCGTAAGCGCGTTCATGAAATTCTCAAATCTATATAGTGCTAGTACAATGATTACCTACAGTGAGTCGCAGTGGTCGGCAGGTCCTCCGGGGTCGTGCCCCCTTTTCGGGCGCCAGGCAGGGCCATTACCCCCACCTACCAGACCGCATTGCATACACAACCAAGTTTACTGAAATGTCATACCTTTCCGTGACACTAGTGGCAGCGGAACACCTTTAATGAAGGGAGGGTGCACCGCCGACTTTTGGTCGCATCTTTCTGTTACGTGATGCACGTAATATGGCAGTGTTTTAGTGTGTGGTTACTTGCCTGTCACAGATGCGCCAAAAGTGTAACGTTTGGTTCCCGCTCGAATCTTTGTTTTTGTCTTGATCTCCCCGCTATGCTAAATGCTCTGAGATAATAGAATTCGCTGTTGAAGTCCACGCCTCTTTCTCGGTACTGAGAGCCCGAGAACGATACATGGTGGCAGCTGTGAGACCTTAGTAGCGTATGTGGTTCTTTAAACACTGTCTTGAATGTGTTTTGAGATAATCTTTCCACCTGGAGAAACGCACAAGGTACTCTCAAGATTTTGAGGCAATCTCGGCGCACACCAAGCAGTAGGTACAAGCCAAGACAACATGCCTAATGAAGGAAATAACCACACTGTGGCCATTCCTGGCATCCGACCACCCCAGCCATTCTCAGTGGGGGGAAATGCTGCTGAAAATTGGAAGCTGTTCTCTCAAAGATGGTCATCGTACACCATTCTTTCTGGCTTTGAGAATCTCGAAAGAAGAGTACAGGTTGCACTCCTCCTCAACCTGCTGGCTGACGACGCCCTCAAAGTGTACAATGGGTTTCAGTTTGACACCCCTGAAGAGGAGCGTACTGCAGCAGAGATCATGGAGAAGATGGAAAAGTTCTGCGTCGGGGAAGTGAACCAAACCTATGAGAGGTTTATCTTCAACAGCAGAAAGCAAGCAGAAGGTGAGCCAGTAGATGCTTTTATATCTGATCTGAGAGACCTGGTAAAGACTTGTGGGTTCTGCAATGACTGTCTGCCTGCAATGATCATGGACAGAATCGTCCTTGGTGTTAACAACTCAAAGGTTCAGACTGAACTGCTGAAGTGTCGTGATCTCACTCTAGAGCAGTGCATAGACATCTGCAAAGCTTCAGAGAGTGCTTTGGCCCAAAACCGAGCCATGCGGCCAAATGAGCAGATTCACAAAGTGACTACTGAAAAAAGGAAAGGTTTCAACCAGAAGAAACAGATGAGGCATCCAGGAGACGTGAGGACCTGCAAGTTCTGTGGCGAAAGTCACAAAATGAAGAAAGAACTTTGCCCAGCATATGGAAAAACATGTAAGAAATGTGGCCTCAAAAACCACTCTGCCTCACAATGCTTCACTCCGCAGCACAGACAGAGAGTGCATCATGTCCAAGACGATGAAGAGCCTGAGTGGGTCAACGTCCTTGCCGTGTCGGATCAGAAGAAGGAAGTGAAGTGTGCCATGCTACTGGACGATGAAGAAGTCCACTTCCAGGTGGACACTGGATCCAGTGTCAACCTGCTGCCTAAGAGGTATGCCACAGAGCTGACACCAACAAACAAGATAATCCGCACCTGGAACCAGGGCGACTTCAAACCTGAAGGTACGTGCCGCAGGACGGTGAGGAACCCCCGAAATGGCCGTCTGTACTCAGTAGAGTTCCTAGTGTATGAAGGAAACCTGACTCCCCTGCTAGGACTCCGAGCTAGTCAGCAGATGAAACTGATCAATGTCCAGACAGATAACTTTGTAGAAGTACACAACCTCAATGTGGAAGACAACTACAAAGATGTCATGGATGGAGGACTGGGGAAGCTGGAAGGCGAGCACCATCTCAAGGTCAGTGAGGAGGCAAAGCCTGTGATAATGCCCACAAGGCGGGTCCCCATCTCGGTGCGGCCCAAGCTCAAAGAAGAACTGGACCTGATGGAGAAGCAGGAAGTGCTGGCGAAGGTCGAAGAACCAACCCCATGGGTAAGCCAGATGGCAATCACTCACAAGAAGGATGGGAGCCTAAGAGTCTGCATTGACCCACAGGAGCTGAACAAAGCCCTGCAGCGAGAACACACGACGCTGCCGATCCTAGACGACACACTCCACGAGTTGGGCCAGTCTCGAGTCTTCACAAAGATGGACCTGAAGTCAGGATATTGGCATGTGTGCCTGGACAAGGAGTCCAGCATGCTGACCACGTTCCAGACCTGCTACGGCAGGTACAGATGGCTCCGCCTACCCTTCGGTCTCTCTGTGTCTGCCGAAATCTTCCAAAAGAAGCTCCAACAGGCTCTGGAAGGACTTGAAGGTGTACTGTGCGTAGCAGATGACGTCATCATCCACGGACGCAACATGAAGGAGCACGACGACAGGCTGAGCAAGTTCCTGAAGAGGTGTCGAGAGAAGAAAATCAAGCTCAACAAGGAGAAGAGCAAGCTCCGAGAGAAGTCCATGGTGTTCATGGGGCACCTGATCTCCGAAGAAGGCCTCCAGTCAGATCCGGAAAAGGTGAAGGCCATCACTACCTATCCTGTCCCAGAAAACGTCACAGAGCTCCGGAGATTCCTGGGGATGACAAACTACCTGGCTCGTTACCTGCCTCATGTGACCGAGGTGATCCACCCCCTCCAGAACCTGTTGAGGAAGGACGTGCCGTGGACCTGGAGCGAGAACCAAAAGAAGGCGTTCCAGGACGTGAAGAAAATGATTGAGGCTGACGTCAAGCTGGCGTTCTACGACCCCCAGAAGGACCTCGTCCTGGAGAACGACGCGTCCGAGTACGGGCTAGGAGCCGTTATGATGCAAGACGGCAGACCAGTGGCGTTCGCTAGTCGCTCTCTGACTCCTGCTGAGCGGAACTACGCCCAGATCGAGAAGGAGATGCTGGCAGTGAAGTACGGCCTGGAGAAGTTCCACCACTTCACCTACGGTCGCCACGTCACTGTAGTCACCGACCACAAGCCGCTGGACAGCATCAAGAAAAAGCCGCTATCCAAGGCCCCAAGAAGACTGCAGAACATGCTACTGAACACTCAGAAGTACAACTACTCCCTAGTGTTCAAGCCGGGATCTGCGATCCCTGCGGCCGACGCTATGTCTCGCGCGCCACCGCCAGAAACGCACGAAGGAGAGGACGCAGAAGTGCACGCTGTGTATGCAGCGCCCTTCAGGCGAGAGCGTTTGGACGACATCCGAAAGGCAACCGAGCAGGACCAAACTCTACAAGAGCTAACGAAAACCATCGGAGCTGGATGGCCGTCTGAGAAAACATGTCTTCTGGATAGTGTAAAGCCATTCTACAACTATCGAGACGAGCTGTCAGTGCACGACGGTATCGTTGTAAGAGGAGACAGGGTGATCATCCCGAAGACGATGAGGAAGGAAATGCTCCTCAAGCTCCATGCGGGTCACTCTGGCATAAACTCCTGCCTGAGAAGAGCACGAGATCTGATCTTCTGGCCAGGCATGTCAAGTGACATCCGGGAGTACCTCGCGTCATGCGACACCTGCGCCGAAACTCCCATGAAGCAGGGGCCTGAGCCTGTGTACGCCCACGAAGTGCCTGACCGACCATGGGAAAAGGTCGGGACTGACCTCTTCACTATTGAAGGCCGTGACTACCTCGTCACTGTAGACTACTTCAGTCACTTTGTCGAGGTAGACTACCTGAAAGAAACAACCTCACAGGCGGTGGTCACCAAACTGAAGGCACAGTTTGCTCGTCATGGCATACCAGATGTGCTGGTAAGCGACAACGGCCCGCAATTCTCCAGTTATCACTTCGCGCAGTTCGCCAAGGCCTGGCAATTCGAACACCAGACGTCAAGTCCGGGCAACAGTAAAGGGAATGGAGCTGCTGAAGCCGCTGTCAAGACAGTCAAGCGAATGATGAAGAGGAGCAAAGCCGCAGGAGAGGACCCGTACCTGGGTCTCCTGAACCTCAGGAATACCCCACAAGAAGGGATGGATACGAGCCCGGCACAGCGTCTGATGAGCCGACGGACAAGGACAGGAGTGCCAACGTCTAAAGCACTTCTCCAGCCCAAGCAGAACATCAACCAGAAACAGCGACTGGAAGCCAGGAAAGCTGCCGCAAACGACAGGCACACCGGCAGGCGAGAACTGCGACCCCTACAAGTGGGGGAACCGGTCCGAATGCAGCCAATCGACGGCAGAAACTCGTGGAAGAAGGCTGTCGTGACTAGCATGCTCAAGCCGAGGAGCTATGAAGTAGAAAGTGAAGACGGTGTCATCTACCGTCGAAACCGTCAGTTCCTACGAGCTACGCAGCCGACGACGCCACAGCAGCGCCACACGACAGCCCAGGCAGCAACAAGGAACGGGGCGGAACATCAGCCTACTCCGACGCGAGCCACCACGAGCGAGCAACCGGCCGCGCAGTCCGAGCCAGTTGGAGAGAGCGCTGTCGCCTCCAACTGCACCAGGTCAGGGCGACGTGTCCGTCCTCCTCTCAAGCTGAACCTGTAGTGGTTCAAACTTAGAGGAGAGGGATGTTACGTGATGCACGTAATATGGCAGTGTTTTAGTGTGTGGTTACTTGCCTGTCACAGATGCGCCAAAAGTGTAACGTTTGGTTCCCGCTCGAATCTTTGTTTTTGTCTTGATCTCCCCGCTATGCTAAATGCTCTGAGATAATAGAATTCGCTGTTGAAGTCCACGCCTCTTTCTCGGTACTGAGAGCCCGAGAACGATACACTTTCCATGCAGCGCCAATAGGGAATTGCAAGTTGCAACGCCAATGTCAAACACCAAAATCAAAGGGGGCACGGTGCCCCGGTGCCCCCCCCCCCCGTTCCGCCACCTATGCGTGACACTTTGGGTATTTAGGGTATTATTATGTAAAAAGCGTCGGACCACGACAAAATTGTACCCTCGTGCCGATCATGTTTTTATCTGCCATAACACATTTCATATATTGCACACAAATAACCGTTGGCTTGTTAGTTGTTTCTTGAGATCATGGTAGGTCATACAATCTCAATTCTAGAAACTACAGCGGGTCCCTATCTTCTCCACAACTGTCATTGACCTATTGAAAGTCTTAACACGCGCACCGACGGGGGGCGGATATCCGCCCCCCCCCCCCTGAGGTTTTTCGCGGATAGCGGGAAAACCGCGGCGCTACGCGCCGCGAAATTTGGTACGACTATTCTCTCATCAATTTTACACATGGTGTGCAAGTTTGAACCTCCTAACTTTTAAGGTCAGGTCACCAGGTCACTTTGAATGACCCAACATCAAGCCACTTTTTTGCAACTTTGTCACCGTGCCAGAGCTACAGTAGATGTCGGAGGCCTTTGAAAATCGCAAGATGTTATTAGGTCATTAGTAGCTACAATTTGTTTATCTCGGAATTTGTATCTTGTATCTTGTATCTTGTATTTTCATAAATCACCAACAGGCTTACGCCCAATGACAGGTGAAGTCACACGCACACGCATACATCAACATGCATAAATACCCCCCCCCCCCACACACACACACACACACAAACCACTTCTTTGCATCCGACAGAGGCCGACTGTCACATAACACACGCCAGTGTTGACGCATACGCCGATGCCTCTCGCTTGAGCCGCCCGATCGAGTCAAAGAAAATATCTGACCTAAGCGAGAACTCAAGAAACTGATTGACGCAGCGAGGGATGCGCACAAAAAGCCCTCCTGATATGGTGTTCACCCTGGCGAACGGCACATCAATTAATGGTGTGTTTCTGGTCGGCCTCGCGGATATATGGAGCTTAAAAGACCCAAGTAAATATGATGATGAGATGAAGCCTTTAAAAACCTTGCATAAAAACAGAACATCACACTTTGCGCGTCGTGCTCCTAAGTGTGGCACACGAAATGATGACAATAGGTCCGAGTACTTGAGCGATGAATTACAATTCGTGGTGCGACAAGCCAGCCACATCAAAAACTTGTGTTGCACCCTCTCCACACGAACGAGATGAGATTTGGCCACTCCGCCCCATATCACTGAACAGTACTCGACCACAGATCGAACATTGGCGTAATAAGCCGCCAACACGGCCTGCCTGTCCAGCTTACACTTGGGGGAAGCCGACTGGAACGTTCGAATGAGGAGCCCGAGCGCTCTATTAGCCCTTGTGACCACTGAATGCACGTGATCGGCGAAATCTAGCTTTTGATCAAGAATGATGCCTAAATCTCGGATCGATGTGACATTTTCCAATTTGGATATCGATGACCTAAGGTCAGGTCAATTTCTCGACCTCCCCATTATAAGTCAATGGGAGAAAAATCAACTCCCTGTTTTTACCACTAAAACGGGTCGGAATGGCCCCATATACCATACATGACTTCATATACGATCAACCTTCACTACCTTGAGGTCAGTTTTGCTGTTGGGCAGCTGTAAGGTCATGTGACGTCATCAAAGTTCAAAGTTTTTTTTTTTTTGCCAATAACTCCGTACAGGAACAAGATACAGCCGCGCGGATGGTCTCATTGTGTTCAGCTCGTCAAGACGCATCGAATGATATACATGATGACCTCGAGGTCACGTGACCTGAGGTCAACCTTTGACCTTGACCTTTCGAGGTCAAGGTCAAGGTCTGTGTGTAGGTCAAGGTCTGTGCAAGGTTTCGAGGTCAAGGTCTGTGTGTAGGTATACTTATGTGTGCACCGAGTGTTTATGTGTCCATATTACATACATGAAATCATGATTTGAGAAGCTGTTACCAAAAATGCAGTCAAAAAACTTCACGAAAAGTAAATTTAGCTTGCCTAAAACGCAATTATTTTAGATGACCTAGGTTGACCTTGACCCTGACCTTGACATCTGTACATCGTCGAACAACATGTTGCATGATAGATTGGAGGTAAGAATGGCAAAAAAGGCCGAAATCAAAGTGTGAAAAGCTCACAAGGCCCATAGCCAACGCAAGATGCTGAGAATTGGCCATTTGGGCCATGACATGACCTGAAAAACAAGGTCATATCTCCGAAACCAAAAACCACAGAATCTTGAAATTTTCAGTTGACATCAAGAAAGGATGGAGGAGCAGCTATACGAAAAATCAGCCTTCAAGCTCTAAAAATGTTGAGTGCAGAGCAGAAAAACTACTTGGGGGGGGGGGGCAACCACCCCCCCCCATGTGCGGGTGAGGGTTAACCCTCGCCCGTATTGGTGTTTTTCCAGCCGCGAACGTATAATTGCCGTTTCGCCCCTGATCGAGCTAGAGCTTCGCGGAAAAAAACGAGCGTGTTGCCCGTGACGAGAGGAAGCCGATGATACCTAATTTTAAGGTCCTAGGTCATTGGTTGACCTTGCAGGTCAGGTCAATCACGAAAACGGCTATTTACACCATATTACTTTTGAAAACATTTTCTTGCGACACTTCGGTCATCTATGCCTAGTGCCTTAATAACCAAGATGTCATCCGTAAGAGAGCAAATAGTAAATGAATATATTAAAAAAGACAATTATATAACAGCTGTCCGTTATTGTCTATAACGACTTCTTCAGCGGTTAAAAAACGCTGTAGAAGTTTTTTAGACGAAACCGGTCCGGTTTTATATATAATTGTCTCTTTTAATATATTCATTTACATACTATACTTGCTCTCTACTATAGGCAGTACAGGTACAGCCCTCTACAGACTGCGTGGTAGGTATTCTTTTTTCGACAAAACCGAGAATAACTCAAAGACTAAGTTATCGGCCGGTCGGATCTCATTGCATAAAAATGCGCCATGCTCCACTCCTTCGATTGGTTCTATCACTGAAAGAATTATACAACTAGTGTAGCAACAAAATGCAAAAGTTTGTTTTTGGGGCAGATATAAACTTTCGTGTGTTGTTGCCAAACTAGCTGGAAAATGTATACCAAAATAAGCCCAATCTAAGGTGCGGAGTCTCACGCGTCTTGCTGTTACGATTTCCGAGTGACCGATAGCATAGTATTCGCGTTATCCTCGGTTTTGTCGAAAAAAGAATACCTACCACGCAGTTTGCAGAGGGCTGTACACTCGTCCAATATATCTGCATGATGTCATCAACCTATGTTTTTACTTTCTTCCCGAAGCAGTCTGTGTTTAAGAGCCTCACGAGCTACCTGCGCTCAAAAAAGTTACTTAAAAAACGCCCAAGAAACGACACGAAATTGAGTGTTTTAACATTGTATGGGCATCTCTATATTATAAGATCTCTATGGAGCATTGTAGCGCTAATTTAAAGGCCAGGGGTTCGAATCCCCGTACAGCCCAAATCTTTAACGAGCTTGCAAAAGATGACTGATGCCATCACTGTCAACCGTGGAAGCCGTATGGCTACCCATCTACGCTGGAGTACGAAAAACATCATCTCACGGAACAAGTATGTTTATGTCAGATTTGATGCTTTTTTCAGAAGGACTGCGCAGTGTGCGCTGCTATTTCCACTGTCATCCATCTTTTGTCACTGCATAGACAGACAACTCGAGGAAAACGCAATATTCCAAGACATTCCGCGTCAAATTACCTAATTGTTGAAAACGCACAAAACCACAAACCGCTATACATTCAAGTCAACTATGTCCTGTTCATCAATCGAAACATGTACCGAAGTCCGAATGTACCGTTCTGAAAGGTCGATAAACCCTCAACTTCTTCATTATGTAGCGGGCTACATCTTTTCTATTAGTTTACTATTAGCTGTAAACTTTAAATCCTGGCACGACCGACTACTGCCCGATCCGGACACGCTGGCCGCGTTCCGTAGAGACCCTTTCCTTTGTTTTCCCGTGTCCCACGTCCCTATCGACACCGGCCGCCCATAATTTAGAAAGGACAGCAGCACAGAGCGAGGTAACGCGGAAGAAAGAGACGCGGTGACCTAGCCGGTCACCGTTCGTTACGGACGTCGTCACTTGAGGGCAGCACCAACCGGAATGGAATATGATAAAGCCATGCAAGAATGCAGTTATGCATAAAAAAAAATCGACTCAATACTGGACGTTGCACAAACCTGCAATTCAGATCAACTTGATCACCAAGCAATCCGAAAGTCGCAATAGTTTATCGCCTGACCCCACCATATAGCATTCCAGCAACGACCAGTGCAACAAGGACGTTTTTTGGAATATAGACTGTCTAAATGATATCCAGAGGAAGTCATTGCGCTAGCAGCTCATGAGCTCGGAAAGCAAGTCCTTGTGGCGGAGGAGTATCTGAACAAGAGGTACAGCACCTAGAGTACGAGTGAGTGAGCAAGTGTAACGGAAACTAGAGACAACATTACAAAGGATAAATGGTTGCAGGCTGCCTACTATAAACAAGCATTTCGATTTCAAGCCGCTTTATCAGAAACAAGCGCAGATCAACAATAACGGGCATCGTTCGCCGATGAAGACTGGAACCGAAGAATTGTGCCATCTAATGCCTATTCAAATGCTTTCACATTCAGTGCAACCGTATTTTGGAGAGGCCGTTGCAAATGCAAAACCGAGCACGCCCTCAAACCACCGCAGTAAGAAGACAAAGAAGTGCACCTGAATCGGAGCCAGCACCCGGAACCAGGTCAGGAGAGGGCGACGCCACCCCGACCCAACTATAAAAAAGGGACCGCTTTACTTCGGGATCAGTTAGACGGGAGCAGTCAGACCGAGACAGTGAGACCGGGACGGGAGGACCGAGTCAGTGGGACCGCCGCAGTCGCGTCGGGATCACCGCGCCCGAGAAGCCATGCCGCCGGGAGACGGGCCAGTTCAGCCGCATCGCTGCAATCGTCCTGCTCCAGTTCTCTGCTAGTGCCTCGAGTGATGGAGACGCAGGACAGCAGCCGTCGACGAGAAAGGACGCAAGTGCAACTGCCGAGGTTGACGTCACACTCCAGCTGCTAATGTGAGTGTTCAATCTGAATGTTCGAAAGTCTGCTCTCCCCGATCCTATCTCCCCCCCCCCCCCCCCCGGTTTACGCCTTGCCCGATCTCTCCAATGGTCGTTGCCACGCTAATAGCAAATTGCTTTGATTTATACGGTCGGTCCAGACAATTCTAGTTGTGGTCTCCACTCTCCGCGATCGCCAGAAATTATTGGTGCAAAGCTGTATTGCGGTTTTGTTCTTGGGGTCTTACTACCGGATAGGCTGCGTTATAGGTGATCGAGGTTTAGCTAAAAATTCACGAGTGCGTATATGTCATTGTTAGGATCTACAGCTTACCATTTGCGGACTAGGATTACAATGGGATTCGCAGTGTGTTTATGTTCAACAGTGACGTTCAGTTGGGTTTGTGAGAGGAGTTCAGGGCGTGGTTTCGGTCTCTTTTACAGTGATGTGAGCTGGTATTGCTGCGCCACATAGTGGGTTAATAATGAAGCTGTTAGTTTCTGTGCGAACCTGTCAAAGACAAAGTTAACAAATTAACCGGTTAGGCGTAAGTCATATATTATTGGTATTCTGTTGAATTAGCTTCTTGACTTGGAACCTGAAATAGACTGCATTTAAATTCAACGTGTTTAATTTGAATACACACTAACGCTATGAAACGTTCTGTTGTGGGCATAGTGGGAAGGATCGAGCTCTTACAAATTTGGAAACGGGTGATTGGCCACAAGGTCAGTAAGATCATCCGTCGAGATGTCATCAACGCTTTTCCACTCTGGTGTTTCGTGGAGTTCGCACTACAGTATAGAGGTTTACATTAGATACACACACACCGAATACGAAGAGTACATATAGAAGACGCACACGGTGTCTGATCGACCTTGGTCCAGCTGTTAATTCCGACGGGTGAAGCGGCGCGGCGGTGGGCCGCCCAGGTTTATGAGCTGGACTGCAAATTCAGGTCAGAATTCAGCTGTTAAGGAATTCAATTACTCGAGGCATGCAATTGCGTAAACGAACGGGGTAAATTGTTCAAAGATGTTGGGTCATCACTAGGTCGTCGTAATGTCGTAATATTATCGAGCATATAGCCATCAAATGACGTTTATCATGGACAGTCCGGGCGTACTGTTTGCATCACTAGTCGCGGGACAGAGGTGGCGGCGGACAGGACGGTCCGTCGGCTCTCGGTCGTAATTTATGGGAGATTTATTGACGCAGATTATTTCAGACCGGGTAAACAATATCAGTGAAATTGTTGGGGCTTATATTTCTAGCGAACCTGAATACTCATGGTTTTGTGGTTGCTGGTAGCAAGTACTCCACCCGACAAAGATGGACGAAAATGTAATGGCTCAAGATGATACATTTGATCTTTCTATCTGTCATATTCGAGTGGCTACAAGGTATATTGCAAGCAGACTATCTGAGATCAATAAGCCGGAGTCTAAATGAGGAGAGGGTTTGTTTGCCCGGCTCTTATGTCGGAATGTTTACTAGCATGACTTAGACACAGAACTTCCTGAGAAATTCGTCCAGACCGGTAAAAGGTAAGGAGCACATCGTCTTTAGCAGAGCTATTCACGTTACCCACCGTGGTGATACCGCGGTTGTCGTTGGTTTCCCGCAGGATTATTTAGTGGGCAAAGGTAGGCAGGCTCAGAGGCATGAAACGGCGGATCCCAGCGGAAGTCAAGGATCCATCAGGAATGGTGGAGTGCTGGGTTACTGGTAAGTCATCCACGGGTGGTGCAGGAAGCCGTACGTCCCAGGAAGTCATCATACTTATCTGCATCTTGATCATCGGCATGAGCCAGGAGTTTCTGGTCACATCCGGTGATGGACAGCCTCTGGGGGACCGGAAGAGTCCCCCCTCGGAGTTCGTGAGTCCTGGTAACGTAAGACCCACGGAACCAGATGAGTTCCAGGCAGATAGTTCCAGGACGTGGATACGTGAACTATGGTCCCAGGACGTGAACGGTAAGTTCCAGGACGTGGACCGGAGGGAGCGCGAGGCCTAGCGCTCTCTCAAAAGGGAAACCAGCCGGGTGTAATTCGCGAATTCGCATCATAAGTCTATTGGACGTGTTGTGGATCCGACTAAATTACAAAGGTGAATAATTATCTGCATGCCATACTGGACGGCCCTGTGGCTTGGCCACCGGTTAGCGGGAGCACACATGGATTCATAGGAGAGACATTTATCTCGCCGGGGAGGTTATTGTTGCCAGACACCTAACACTATCGGAGGGATTTCGAGGGGCACTAAATAAATTTTGGTGAATAAATGAAGAGCGCTTGTATGTGAGAATGTGAGTGCGTATGATAAAGGAATGAATCTTAGATTAAGGCCGATAGGAGTTAAGTGCAGCTCGGTTAGGACAGTCACGCCAATGATTCTCGAGGGCACTTAAATTCAGCTACGCTAATACGATATAAGTGGGCAAATTTGAAAAGAGTAGAGTAGACCAGTGATGATGAATTTGTGACTGGACAAATGACCACCCAGTAAATCAAGTTAAATGCAAACGAATGGCTTGGCAGTGATCATTAAGACCCCAACTGCCTTATCCGGCCCTTCTCTCACTGTGTCGATTACCCACGGGTTGGAGCCTGTCCTTCTTGCCCGAGCAGTGAAGTTACCGAGTCGACGTCTATACAATGTGATGATGATCAAGCCTCAAAATGAAAGCATCTCCCATCAGATGCATTTGTATGCCGGGTGGGCTTCCAGAAGTCAACTTTACTTACGCACACACTTCCAGTCTCCAACAGCACAATTCCAGCGCTCCACATTGGCACCGAACTACCCACTGCTAACAGAACTACAAGAAAGTCCCCCCCCCCCGGAAAACAATTCCATCCCCACTCCACCGCACCCCTGTTCAGTCCCCCGCGCTACAATTACAAAAAGTATGTCTTGTGCAACGTGCGTGGCATTTTGACATTTTCAGACTCGTATGTCGATGCGACGGATGCGACTACAAATTGCGTCGACGTGCACGCAGGCGCTGCTACGTCACGCGAATCGCACAGAACATGTCTCCTAGGAGACAAAGCGTCAAAAATGGGGATTCTGGCATCGAAACTAGGTCACCGGGAAAATACCAACGCGATTGCCACCGTCTGCAGAATATTGTAAAAAGAAAGACTGATGAGGCAGCTCACAGCAAGACTTGCGCACATGCTTTGGTAAACATACAGCCGCGTATTCTTCATTTTCCTCACACGCGCACTGCACCAATTTCGATGGTTTTCCTGTTCGACTGATATGCGATACCCACAAACAGTTTAAAACCGTCAAATTTAGGAATTTTGACATTTCTAAATATTTTTGACTGAGCATCGATATAGTTTACTTAGCTGTAGGTTAGCCATGGTATTTTATTACTATGTGCATTTTGGGAGAAGCTCGTCAAGGGGTATTACGTGGGTACCTATAGAAAATGTATTAAAAAGCTCACCAACAAATATTGAGATAGAAGGATGCAGAAGGGACAGGTAAAACGCCATGTGGGTACACCCAGTATAAGTTAACTATATTTTAACTATATATACATATACGTGCTATTAGCCATATCCCATAAATATACTTTGCGTTGGTTTTCTCTTTGATACGAAATGAAATATTTTAAAAACATGGCATCATTTTTTTTCGTCGCTAGCTCCATCATTAGTGCTCCATTGTATTTTTCCCGGCAGGCCTTCGCCTTGGGCAGTCTCCATTATTTATCTAAAGTCACATTAACAACAGCATTGTTCAAGGCGGCTTTTCAGCTTACTTTTATGCACTCAGCGGTTAAGGCTTGTTAATGACAAACAACGATAATCCATTCTGGTTACAAGAGGAAGCACTATCTACTTTGCCACCAAGAATTGTTGATGTTATTCGGCATAAGTTGGCTAGTGAGGCAAACTTATATGCTAAACGCTATTGATGAGCAGGTTGCATAGAGCAAAAAACCTGAGAAATAAACTTTGACGTTAAGTCTTCTAAATTGTGCCAAAGCATGTTAGCGGGACTAAACTTGACAAGGCTTAGTAAAGTTGAATACAGGCTGAGCTTTAAAAAAAAAATGACTCACTAAGGGAACAGAACCGAGCAATTTTCATTCATTTGGAATCAATACGACCATTTCATTAAAGGGACTATCCCACCTTTAACATGGGGTTTGAGTTGAGATAGCCAAGTTTGCGGCGAGGTTCAGAAACCACTATCTATCTAGGTTGCAACCCCCGCGGCCTCTTGGTGTTGAAGAAATTCGTTCCCTTCATTTGAAAATGGGCCTTGTACAAGGCCCTATCTTCAACATGCACGGTTCGTCGGAAGGTCATCTCAGGCTCAAAAGAAACTATATATACCATTCGAAGGCTGACGGTGAGCTGAATCTAAAAATGTAATTTTTATCAAAATCGATCGATGGCCTTTTTTGAAAATTGCGATTTTGTAAAAACTTAATAATCTTTTATTCAACGGGCTGTCCCGGACATTCTTGAAAACATAACCATGCATTTTTGGGTTCCAGTGAAAGCTGAATGCCAAAAGAACAATATTTAGCTAAACAATAGGTATTTCCAAACATTAATATGCGTCTCCCACAGCCGACAATAAGGCGCAATCACACAGTTCAGTGTCACGATGGACCAAAGTCAGCCACAAAGAAGCGCGAAATGACCCTTATCGACTCACAGACCCGGCGCTCTCGGCCCGCCTGACCGGCCACGGAAAGAACGTTCGGCTCTCGTTCTACTAAACAAATGTCATATTTGTCAGTTTAACTGTCCACATCGCTATTAAAGTTATTCAGGATACCTGTGAAGAAAATTCATGGTTCTGTCATCTTCACATCATGCATTAATTTGCATTTGTTCATGTCTGCTTTGCTCAACTGAGCTTGGTATCATGCCCATATAAGGAAAATTGGCCGCGCTGAAATGTCAGAGGTTGCACCGGCCTCAGCTCGGGTGGGGTGGGGGTAGCGCCCGGCGGGGCAGGGTAACCTTTGACCGGTCACACGGCCGAGCAGCTGTCACCAGTACAGCCTCTGACAGCGAAACCCCGCTCACTTTCCCTGCGTGGGCACTGATCGCAGCTTGATGGAACAAAACATGTATAAGAAAAATGTAAATTAAAGCATGTTGTAAACCAAGCAGAACAATGAATTTTCTTCACAGGACACCGAGCCGCCTCGTCAGCCTACCGGGCTACAGGCTGTACCGGCAGGACAGGACGCTGGGACGGAAGAAGGCAGGAGGCGGTGTTGCAATTTACATCCGCGACGCCCTGCACGCCACCCGTATCGACACACCAGCGCCCTCTGGACCGTCCCACACCGAGTCTATATGGCTCAGCGTCAAGTTAAACAAGCAGCGAGCTACCACCATAGGCTGCATATATCGACCACCATCTACCAGTTCCACTCAGGTTGAAGCTGACTACCTCCACATCGATGAGCAGCTACAGACCGTGATTACCGCCCACCCGACTCAGAGGATCGTACTGGCCGGAGACTTAAATTCCGATGCCGCCACGAACCCGGTCGGTCACCGTCGCCTCTCCGAGCTGGAGCAGCGCTTTGGACTTGGTAATGTTGTACGCCAGGCCACATTCTGTCGCGGTGACGTCCAGTCTATTCTGGACGTGATGCTGCTGTCACGAGAGTTGTGCGAGGCCAGCGTCCCACCACAGTGCACTGTCGAGAGTTGTCACTTTGTTAGCCACCACCGCCGTGTTGTTACCTGCCTGTTTGTACCGCGTGCAAAACGGATGCCGGTGTACCGGACAGGGCGCGACTGGAGGTCATTTGACAGGGAGGCATTTCTCACTGATGTCGAACATGTTGACTGGCACGCAACCGTCCCTAGAGATGCTTCCTGCGATTTACAGTGGGATGCATTTGAGGGGGCCATGGGCCAGTTGTTGAACAAACATGTTCCAATGCGTAAGTTTAAGGTTCACAACCCCGTGCCTCCACCTGTCAGCCAGGATACGCAGGAGCTAATGGCTCAGCGCAGAGAGGCCCTCCACAATCGTGACACTGCCGCATATCAGAGGCTGAATGTGTTGACGAAGCGAGCAATTCGTAAGGATAGGAGAGATGACATCGCAGAACGTGTTCGTAATAGCCCTGCCTCTGGTCTATTTAGGCAACTGAAGTCAGTTATTGCACCTAAGCGCGGTCCCTCAGTATCTCCTGTCAGCTTAACTGCCTCAGAGCTTAACAACTACTTCTGTTCTATAGGCAGGTCTACTCGTGACGCAGTGGTGACAGAGTTTGAACGTTCTGGTCGCCAGCCGCTGGATGTTAGGCTCCCTCGCATCCATACAGGGGCTCTACACATCATACCAGTCACGCTTGACCAGCTCCACAGAGTGATCCTTAGTATGCCGGATAGGGACACATGCGTGCAGGGTGACATACCAGTTAGGATTTTAAAGCTGTGTTTTAACCACATCGGCCGCCATTTACTACGAATCATCAATACTAGTCTAGTCACAGAGCACGTTCCCGCTAGCTGGAAGCGAGCGGTTGTTATCCCTCTCCATAAGAGAGGAGACCCGTCACTGACATCGAACTTTCGACCTATCACCAATGTGCCAACTGTGTGCAAACTCATCGAGAAGTTAGTTCATCATCAGATCAGTACTTACCTTGATCATCACTGCCTTTTTAGTCCAGAACAGCATGGTTTTATGTCAGATCATTCCACTACCACAGCTCTTTTATCCATGACTGACCAAATCCTGGACGGCATGGACCAGTCCCAGATAACTCTTCTCGCACTAATCGACCTCAGCCGTTGTTTTGATGTCGTAGACCACGATACACTGCTGACTAGCCTAGAACAGCTCCAGATTTCAACCGGATGGATCAGGAGTTATCTGTCAGGCCACACACAGCGCGTACGGCTGGGAGACACTTTCTCGGACCCCCTACCCATTGACATCGGCACATTCCAGGGCTCCTGCCTTGGGCCCCTGTTATTCAACATCGTCAGCAACAACATCAGCTGCTACATACCATCCACCATCAACGACTTCCACACCTTCTCAGTTCGTTATGCTGACGACACCCAGGTGGCCATCACGGGTCCTCGCAGCAGACTACCCGATCTGAAGCTGTCTCTGGAGAGCTTGTTAGACGTGCTGTGTACATGGTTCTCCCAGCACGGCATGATGGTGAACGCCAGCAAGACGGAGCTGCTTATGTGTGGCGACCGTCGCCAGCTGACTCAGATCGGAGAACCACCTCAGATCGAGTTTATGGGTCAAACACTTCCTCTGTCAAGCACTGTGAAGAACTTAGGAGTTGTCATGGACTCTGAACTTTCTTGGGAATCACATATCAACACCATCATCAACCGCTGTTTCGGCATTCTTATCGGTCTCATGCACATCAGACATATCATTCCACACTCTGTTTTACCTCGCCTTGTTGATTCTCTCGTTCTCTCACACATACGTTACTGTGCGCCCGTCTTCGGTAGCGCCAATCGCATGGCCATAGCCAGGCTGCAGAAGGTCTTCAACTTTTCAGCCCGAGTTATTTCCGGGAGACGGAAATTCGAGCATATATCTGATGTGCTCGAGGAACTTGCGTGGCTGCCTGCTGCTGATTTTATAGCACATGCCGACCTGTCCCTGATCCATAGCATTCTTACATCTGGAAAGCCTTATCTTTTACGCTCTTATCTCTCTTACAACCACGAACACGTATGTCGGGATACTAGACAATCACACCTATTAGCTCTGTCACGTGTAAGAAGCAACCATGGCAAGCGTCGATTTACGTACCGTGCTGCGTCCCTGTACAACCGAACAGCGTTGAACAATGGCTTTGCTGGCCTTAGTAAGTCAGTGTTCAAGTCCAAGATCAGGAACGTGCTGCGACTGAGTGGTACCGTCGGGTAGGATATTTACCTACTGTCATTGTATTGCGCCACTGTGATCTTAGTTTACTTGTCATCTTCATGTGTTTCGTACTGTTATGACGATGATCGGAGAAAAGCCCTGCTTTATAGTGGATCGATCTGATGATGTTTAATAAATAAATAAATAAATAAATAAGTATCCTGAATAACTTTAATAGCGATGTGGACAGTTAAAGTGGCAAATATGACATTTGTTTAGTAGAACGAGAGCCGAACGTTCTTTCCGTGGCCGGTCAGGCGGGCCGAGAGCGCCGGGTCTGCGAGTCTATAAGGGTCATTTCACGCTTCTTTGTGGCTGACTTTGGTCCATCGTGACACTGAGCTGTGTGATTGCGCCTTATTGTCGGCTGTGGGAGACGCATATTAATGTTTGGAAATATTGCTTCGCTAAATATTGTTCTTTTGGCGTTCAGCTTTCACTGGAACTCAAAAATACATGTTTATGTTTTCAAGAATGTCTGGGGCAGCCCGTTGAATAAAAGATTATTAAGTTTTTACAAAAACGCAATTTTCAAAAAAGGCCATCGATCGATTTTGATAAAAAATACATATTTGGATGCAGCTCACCGTCAGCTTTCGAATGGTATATACCGTTTCTTTTGAGCCTGAGATGACCTTCCGACGAACCGTGCATGGAGCGACCGTTAGTGTGACGTCACCTCGTTTAGTCATTCTGATTTAAATGGGTTTGTTCGTTGAAAAATCGCTTAAAACTTGGTCTGAACTTTGTTGTGGTGCCTACAGAGTAAAAAGAATCAGCTTTATGACAGTAATGTGGCCTGGGGAAGGAGGTAATTTTGGGCTGTGACGTCACATATTTGAAAGTTTGTGTTTGGAATATGGGAAGCCTAAGATGTTTAATGAAAAATAAATGCCAGAACCGTGTTCCTGGTCATCCAATCTATAAAGTCGGGCACAATTTAACTGGTTTTAACAACATTTTAGAAGGTGGGATAGTCCCTTTAACGGCGTTATAAAACAGCTTTGACCGCTAAAATGACCTGTTAATACTTAGCAATATACACAGCTAAACACATTCCAGGCTCGCATGAGTGAAACAAACCCGAAAACGCAACCTGCACTCACTGCAACGGTCGGGCTCGATATTTTCAACTTGAAATAAAAACCCAGAAATACCGTTTGTTGTTGGAATAGCTGAACGCATTGTCTTCAGGGCATCTGAAGGAAATTTCGTTCACGAACTGCACCTGTAAACCTGACCGTGCCCATCGACGGTGCTTCGCTTTTCCCCGGTCGCCTGATGGGAAAATCACTCTGCAGCTACTGACACGACGCGTTGGCATACTTTTGCGTCAATTTTTGTCCAGTTTGCAGCATCTACGTCAGGAGTATATAACCGAGGATCCGTGATCAACACGCCACATTGGTGAAACACTCAGCAGGACTGACAGAAGACAGCAGTGCGCGGGCACGCACTCCGTCTGTCGGGTGAACCGGGTGTCTTTGTGAACCCTCTGGTCGCTGGTCGACCTATTCACAGCCATGCTACCGTGGTGGATAGTGCTATCCCTGCTCCGAACTCAGTCCAATGACGCACCGGTGGACACATGGGATTACTCGGATACAGAAGCGTGGGGTCACCGGTACCCCCTCTGCAGCGGACCTCTGCAGTCTCCGATCGCTCTCAGAAAGGACGAGGCGTCCACGGCCGCTCCTCCGAGGGTGGTGGCCACGGCAGCGGCCGTCGAGTGGGAGGTCGAGGTGAGGAACACCGGCAGGACCATCGTCATGAACATGACGTACGATCCGAGGAGTCGGGGGACACCTCGACAGGCTCCCATCCAGCTGGTGTCGCAACAAGAGCCGCTGTTTGGTACCTTCGACCTTGGCGAAGTGCACTTCCACTTTGGAAACGCCTCTGGGAATCCGGGCTCCGTCCACGCCATCGGAGATCGCTTCTTCGACGCTGAAGTCCACTTTATCTTCTTCGACAACAGTTTCGAGAGCAACGATCTCGCCGCGCGCGTGCCGGGTGGGTGTGTGGTCATCGCCATACCCCTCAACCGCGAGGGAAGGTACCAGCGGAGACAACTGCCATTCCCCACTCTAGGTCTCGAGCGTCGCATCGAGGCGGTCTCCGCTCGAGGAGACTACTTCACGTACGACGTCAACCTCACTAATATGAAGGAGATGCTAAGCGTGGCGCTCAGACGCGTCTACATGTACTCGGGGAGTCTCACTACTCCGCCGTGTAACCCGGTCGTGATTTGGTTCGTGACGGCCATTGAGACGTCTGTGAACGCCGTGTTCTTGGATCGGTTGATAACGGGGGTGTATAGAGACAGAGACAGGAGGGTGCTGATGGGCAACAACTGGAGACCGCTGAGGGAGAAGGGGAATCGCACCGTGTACACGGTACAGTCCAACTGAGAGGGAAACTGCGCCGTCTACACGGTACGGTCAAATTGAGAGGGGAGCTTCACAGCACACCTGGGACGAAACATCAGCTGAGAGGAGAACATCATCATCCAACTCAAAGAGAAGCATCATCATCTAACTGGGGGATTGGGAACAACTATATCATCCAACTGAAAAGGGAAACTGCATCATCCATCTGAAACGGGAACTTCAAAATCAAACTGATGAAAGGAAGCTTCATCAGTCAATTGAGAGGGAAACTTTATCATCCAACTAAAAGAGAGACACGTTTGTACGGCCGAAAGGGGAGCATCATCGTCCAACTGAGAGTGAACATCATCATTTACACGATGCGAACAAGCCGAATCAAAGCGAAACTTCGCCATCCATTGCTAATAGGCAAAACTGTACCATGTACGGCGAATTTCAGTTAAAAGGTGGGGTCTACCATCATCACTAACCAGAAACCAAAAGACATGACAAACCCCGCTAGCGCTGTCGCTGGCAAGTGCGAACTACAGGCGAGAGTATACCTAAGCGCAGAAGTGTACAGAAACGAGTGAGCCGAGCTAAAAAGTGTAACAAGAACGGATGAAAGGTTGATACTCGAACACTGTGGTCCAATTTTGAACCAGTTTCGAGCCGGAGTGACACTTTGGACCTAATGGCTAATGATGAGAACTGCCTGTCTGTGTAGTGAAGCGCGTGCTCTCTTCCAAACAATTATCAGTGAATCACGGAGTAAGTGAGATGCAAATGGGTTGCACACCTCAGAAGGAACGACTGGCGTTCTGCATTGCCATAATGTTAGCATAAATATGATAGTTTCACGTTGAATGGAGGAAGAGGCGAGGGGGAGGGAGAAAGGCGAGAGGCGAGTGATGCAGTGCTGTTCGCGATTATGAGTGCCTTTTCGAGACAGGCATGACATTTCTTGCTGACGAAATATTACTACCAGAAAGAAAAGCTTAGGAACATGTTCATTGTGTACAAATGTATGCCTGCTATAGGTATAGCAAACAACTGACGATGCATGCGCCCGATGTGTAACACGCTGATGCCAAGCGATCTTTGTTGTTCAGTATCCTACCATGGCGTCCGCTGTTACAAAAACTGTGCATTTTGCAAAATAATACAACGTTCTGTCTACGGACAACAATTTTGGTTTGAAGAAGGTGAATCGTAGCAAACCCTTTCTGATTTTTTATTCATTTATAAACGGTGTGGCCTACCGAAAAACAAATCTCGCGTCTCACATTTACGCAAAAGCTATCAATCTTGTGGGACAGACACAAGTAAGCCGCCTATTACACAAAACATTCGTTTCTGTATTGCCCCGACTATCCTCATGAGCAACAGACGTCTATTTCCATTACGCCTGTATCTTTTCCGGTATTTGGCCACATCGTTTTCTCTATGCCATCAGCAGTGGTGTAGTTATTTCCCATAGGGGAGGACCACAGGCACAGGAACATTAGATGACTGCCATACACATGAACCATTTCCTTTTTTCGTTATCGGGCCTGGAAGAATGCATGCGATGCATTTGAAGGAGAATATATTTATGTTGGTCACTAGTGGATCCAATAGGAATGGGGCATTAGGGGCATTTTTATTCCCGCGACATTGTGAAATATGATAGTCGTATTCGCAAGAGAAAATTCAACTTACAAATCGTATAACATAAAAGCTTGCGTTATTTTCACGGCAACGCATGAGGTAGTAAGCGAACTCAGAGGAGTGTTCGCTAAAATTGGCGAAAGTTTTTGGCCCAGTAGGTATGTACGTTCTCACATTTCACAATGCTATACTCCCGGTAATGTCAATGCCAGCCCACCACGGACGTTTATTTTGTGTTGTGAGCTTGGCTTGGGAACAAACCATGCCTACTGACAAGGGGATGATGGAATTGGACATATCATGATGTTACGCACTTAGAACTTTTTAAAGCTGGAAAAGCGAGCTGGTTAACGTCAGTATAGCCTCAGTATACCTTTTGATCAAACAAGAAGCATTCAATGCATATTATCTTTAGAATCTGACCAATGGGTTATGGGTAACATTCATATCGTTGCAGCAATGCAAGGAAATGTAGGTAAATGAGTAATGACGGTATTATAACAGCGCGCCGCTTACCTCTTAATGGATTCCACGCTGATGATCCCGGTTTATGCAGACGAAGATTGCACGCTGCACCTCTTCGGCGACGGCATATCGTCTTTGTTGCGGCTCGAAACCAGCCACGCAAATCTAAACGCACAACGTAAGCACACGCACTTGCAGCACACGCAAAATACGCGCACAAACCACTATAAAACACTTATTGTTCTCACTTCATTCCTTGCACACCCCTCAACAGCACTTCTTATCCCCTTGGGCACTGTCACACAACTGTCCAGTTGTCCACCTGAAGACCCGACCTTTTGACCTTGAACCTGCTATACGCTGGCAGCGAGCCAAAACAGGTCAGATGCGCGCCGCGCGGCGCTTGACCGCACGTGACTACAAAACGTACCGAAGCATCGAGCAACTTCACGGGCAGCGAAGCGTTGCTATAGTTAGTAACCTAACCAGGCCTGAGGCATAGGCGGCGGAACAGGGAGGGCACCGGGGCACCGTGCCCCCCTTTGATTTCGGCATTTTAACATAGGTAAGCCCTTTGCCCCTATGGGCGTTGCATGGAATGGGACCAAAAGTCGGCAGTGCCCCCCTCCCCCTTAATTGAAGGTGTTCCGCCGCTACTGGCCTGAGGGGGCGGAGATGGCCAGTTGGGGCAATAATAATATAGTGGGTCAATCGAGCATCATCAAAGGAGGCTATGATAAAAGTAGACAGATAAGATGTTTGGGACTCAACAAAGCTTTAGAACCGAATTCTCTGCCGCCCTGATGGTCTCGGGGAGGGGGGAGGCATGGGCTTATGACCCTCCGTCCTTCAAAAACTATTTTTATCCCCATAGCTAAGTGAGATTCGACCAAACTATTTTCAGCAAGACGTGTTCAATATTCCGCATTCGGTCCTCTCCTTCAATCAACGGTAGTTAGCCTTTGAGACGGCGCCGGTAAACTTCATTTCAAGTCATTGTCGGGCTCAAATTCAAATGCAAATTCACTTCAACAGAAAAGCGAGAACTATCCTTCCGTAATGCATGGCTATTGGCTGCCAGATGAAGGCAAACGCATTTCAAACGATATCAGAGCTACGCACGAATGGTTTCATTTTGTATCAGCGAGGTAGGTTGAGATGGACATTTACAATTTCGGAATAAGATTTGATCGGTTATGGTCTGCTTATGCAGGGTTACTTTTAAAGGGGGGAACAGGGGAATTTCCCCCCTTCGAAAATTCCGCTCCCCCTCTCAAATTGTGCGTGAACGGCTAGGGAGGGAAGGGCGAATTTCCCCCTTTCAAATTTATTTTTGAGCCCATTTTTAATCAATTCGCTACTCATATTCTATACCTAATCAGGGGTGTAATTTTATATCTCTTTGTGGGGGCAGATGCACCCACAATCCTGCAATATGCCCCCACAATGATGAAAATGCACCCACAAGTCTTATGATACAAGCGCCCTTTCCGAGAGCACGGCGCCCTTCGCATGCTCTAACGGCGTCCTCCTGACCGCCTCGCGTTCCTGGATAATATGGCGTTTTTAATCACTCGGCGCCCTGGGAGAGTGGCGCCCTTTTGACAGCACTGCGCCGTTCTCATGGCCTAACGGCGCCCTCCTGACCGTCTCGCGCCCTTTGTCTCGTCCACCGTGCATCCCTCGACTGTTCGGCGCCCTTCTGACCTCTCTGCGCCCCTGGATCATATAGCATTTGTAATCACTTGGCGCCCTTTTGACAGCACTACGTCCTTCTCATGGTCTAACGGCGCCCTCCTGACCATCTCGCGCGCGCGCCCTTATGTCTCTGTCCACTTTGCATTCCTTGACTGTTCGGCACCCTTCTGGCCGCTCAGCGCCCCTAGACCATGTAACATTTTTAATCGCTTGACGCCCTTCTGGGAGAATGGCGCCTCTTATGGTCTCACGGCGCCCTCGTAACCTTCTGGCGCCCCTACATCCCCACCAACTTACCGCTACTGACTGTTCGGCGCCCTTCTGGCCTCTCAGGGCTCCTGGGCCCAATCTTACCAATGCCGTGAATGCGCATTTCACGGCATTTGGTAACATTCAGAACTATTCCGCATTCACTTATTCATTCTTTCAGACAACATTCATAATCGTTCACGCTATCAAAATCATTGGACAAGATTAGCTGGATGTAAATAAAAAAGATGTCATTGATATCAGTGCCGTAAGCTCCGGCCAGTGCTGCCAAATCCTATTTACGGCATTGGTAAGATTGGGCCCTGGACCATATAACCTTTTCAATCACTCGGCGCCCTTCTCGGAGAATGACGCCCTTTTCATGGTCTCACGGCGCCCTTGTAACCGTCTGGCGCCCCTACGTCCCTAACAACTTAGCATTACTGACTGTGCGGCGCCCTTCTGACCTCTCTGCGTCCCTAGATCATATAGCATTTTAATCTACTGGCGCCCTTCTGGGAGAATGGCGCCCTTATCATGGTCTCTCGGCGCCCTTGTAACCTTCTGGCGCCCCTACGTCCCCTAAGCGGCCTGGCGCCCCTACAGCTGGGCACCCCGGGGAAAATTACACCCCTGTCTATAATCATCGTTGATCAGACGCTAGTCATCAATCAACGTTCTGGCGCTTAGATAATTTTCAATTTGAGGTTCCATCCAACCATTTTACGTTCAGTGCAGCGGGAACTCCAGATTTGACCCGATACCGATCGGATGGTCGGTGGGACCGTCCCTTGTCTTGTCTCTTCCGTCTCTTCGCAATCACTGACATATCGCTACATGCGTCGGCGTAGAAACCGGCGGGGGACGGGGGTCATGATCTCTCCGAACCAAGGGTCTTCCTTCGAACCAGGGTCCTTCAATCGGTCTTGGCCTAGCAAAAATAGTCACGTGTTAACCTCTCTCTATTTAGGAAGGCGCTACTTGATGTTTGGCCAGGGTAATAGGTTGATACTACTGATTGACATTTGCAAGGGCGCAGTCAAGTTGGGACCTCCCCCGCCCCTTACCGCCAAGGTAACCTACGTATATTTTTTTTTTATAAATTTTGTTCGAATGTTTGAATGGACGGATTGCCAGAGCCGGAGCCCACGCTAAGCAGAGCTTGTTGCGTAGACCCCGACCCCTACCGTCCGATCGCGCAATTCCGGGTATCGGGAGAATTTAGATGCCAAAGTTTAACGTGCCCTTCAAAGCCGGACACGGCCTGTCCCACTCAACTGACTTCAACTGGCTGCGGCTGCTCCCACCAACCGCAGACCATCCCCGTCAGGAGTCTCAAATATCGAGCGCCGGAGCGTCTCGAACCCGGGCTCTCACTACCGGGAGTCCAATGCTCTACCAACTGAGCTACGGGACAGGCTTTTTTAGCTAATTTATTTTTTTGGCAACCTAACAAGTAACAATACCTATCAAGTGGCCAGAACCCGGGGGGAGAGTAGGATTTGGGGGTAGGCAAGGTTCTGCAGGCGCCATCCTAACAAAATCTAATGGCATTGGGCCCCCTTTCAGATGCCCCTGGATCCGCCCTTGCCCCGAACTTTATTCCCCCTCTCGACTTTTCCTGTAAAAGTAACCCTGTGCTTATGATCTACAAAGCTACGTGGCAACTGGCAAGGTGTCAGTACCTACTGTCTAGTGGTATTATGCTGTGCAGATTGAGGACGCCCCCGTCCCCTCTTCATTTTTGCTAGTGTTTCGTTTAGCTGGACCAACTGCGTTTTAGGTTACCAGTAAACGGCTGGCATCACAGAATCGTGCGCGTGAGCATAGGTGCGTGCTTGCACACTGCGTCTCTCTCTCTCTCTCTCTCCCTCCCCCTCCCTCCCTCCCTCCTCTCTCTCTCTCTCTCCCCCTCCCTCCTCTCTCTCTCTCCCTCCCTCCTCTCTCTCTCCCTCCCTCCTCTCTCTCTCTCTCCCTCCCTCCTCTCTCTCTCCCTCCCTCCTCTCTCTCTCCCTCCCTCCTCTCTCTTTCTCTCTCTCCCTCTCTCTCTCTCTCTCTTCCTCCCTCCCTCCTCTCTCTCTCTCCCTCCCTCCTCTCTCTCTCTCCCTCCCTCCTCTCTCTCTCCCTCCCTCTCTCTCTCTCCCTCCCTCCTCTCTCTCTCTCCCTCCCTCCTCTCTCTCTCTCTCTCTCTCTCTCTCCTCTCTCTCCTCTCTCTCTCTCTCTCCCTCCCTCGCACCAAAGAGCGTCAGAAAACACCATCATTCTCAACTCGGACATTTATTTGATACAGTCACACCTTTCATCACAGCCGTTCCTTCATAAGTCGCCCCCCCCCCCTCCCCCTCCTTCCTTTCACTGGTAGTAAGTCAGAAGCATCCCGCTCCCCCACACTCACATTACGCAGTACGCACAATTATGGCAGTTCATTCATATTGGAAAGCTAGTCAGACAAGTTAGTTGGACATAAGTGCCATTAGCGTGCATAGGGTTACTCTAGAGCAACAGCACAA